>NC_137044.1:31276173-31401578 GCF_032717465.1 Coenobita brevimanus
GACCCAGTTATTGTGTACATCCGGGAAAGGCAGAAATCTCTCTCTCTCTCTCTCTCTCTCTCTCTCTCTCTCTCTCTCTCTCTCTCTCTCTCTCTCTCTCTCTCTCTCTCTCTCTAAGATGTAATGTTTGTATATTAGGCATCTTAATAATTTTCACTAAGCACATCATGATATATATTCATTAACTACCTCACTGTGTAATTAGCACATTGAGGGTTGTTAACTACCTCACTGTGTAATTAGCACATTGAGGGTTGTTAACTACCTCATCAGGTAATTAGCACATTGAGGGCTACCTACCTCACTGTGTAATTAGCGTACTGAGGGTTGTTAACTACCTCACTGTGTAATAGGCATACGAGGGTTGTTAACTACCTCACTGTAATTAGCACATTGAGGGTTGTTAACTACCTCACTGTGTAATTAGCACATTGAGGGTGCCGTTAGCTACCCTCACTGTGTAATTAGCATTACTGAGGGTTCTTAACTACCTCACTGTGTAATTAGTACATTGAGGGTAATTAATTCATTGAGGTAATTAGTACATTGATAGTAATTAGCACATTGAGGGTAATTAGTACATTGATAGTAATTAGCACATTTAGGGTAATTGAGTGTCATTGAGGGTAATTATCCAGCCTGGCCTGACCGTGGCAGTGAACTACACGTGTCAGTCAGTCCACGATACACAGTCAGTCCACGATACACAGTTTTTCACATGATACACAGTCAGTCCATTTACGCCGCTAATAGTCAGTCCACGATACACCAGTCATCTACGATGGACAGTGTATTCCACGATGGACAGTATATACAGAAGTGGACAGTGTATTGATGGTATATACAGAGTGGACAGTGTATTGATGGTATATACAGAGTGAACATGTGTATTGATGGTATATACAGAGTGGACAGTGTATTGATGGTGCATATACAGAGTGGACAGTGTATTGATGGTCATATACAGAGTGGACAGTGTATTGATGGTACATATATACAGAGTGGACAGTGTAATATGTGCATATACAGAGTGGACAGTGTATTGATGGTATATACAGAGGGATATATTGATGGTATATACAGAGTGACAGTGTATTGATGGTATATTCAGAGTGGACAGTGTATTGATGGTATATACAGAGTGGACAGTGTATTGATGGTATATACAGAGTGGATATGTATTGATGGTATATACAGAGGACAGTGTATTGATGGTATATAAGCAGAGTGACAGTGTATTGATGGTATATACAGAGTGGACAGTGTATTGATGGTATATACAGAGTGGACAGTGTATTGATGGTATATATAGAGTGGACAGTGTATTGATGCACGGGTGTATTTCTTGGCGGTGAACCAACAAGAAATTTAAAGGTAGACCTAAATTTAAAGGTAGAAATTAAAGTTAGACCTAAATTTAAAGGTAAAAAATTTAAAGATAGACTAAAATTTAAAGGTATAAATTTCAAACATTGACTTAAAATTTAACAAGGAAATTTAAAAGGTAGACTTAAATAAAAGGTTTACATTTAAAGGTAGACTTAAATTAAAAGGTAGAAATTTAAAGGTACTCTTAAATTTAAGGTAGAAATTTTAAGGTAGACTAATTTTAATTTAAAGGTAGACTTAAGGTAGAACATAAATGTAGACTTAAATTTAAAGGTAGAAATTTATGGACTAAACGTCTACTAACGAAAAAGTGTGAAAAACGCGATTATGATACAAAATTCAACCGCTTTTGTAATATTGAAAAAAAAAAAAAAAAATCCACGGGCTTCCGTGGAAACAGGACGCGCTTACGACACGCGGATCCGCGCTCTCGCAAAACGGCGGGTCAGGTAAAGGGGGTCTCACCTGTTTATTTTTAAATAGTAGGTCAAAGGTTAAGGTCACAGAGAATTGGCTAAGCTTTGCCCCTGCAAAGTCAGCTTTAAACAGTTTTTCTCCGACTTAGACCAAACTTGGTGGAAGGGTTGAAGGTAAGATAGGGAAAGAAGGAATTAGAATACCAATCAATCGATGGTCAAGGTCACAAAGGCCAGGCCAGAGTTCTACCTGTGTGTCTGTGTGCAGGAACAAAGTTACTGAAATACTTTTATTCTCACTGTCATCGAGGCCTAGGGGAAGGACTGAGGATCACCCAAGCACTGGACCTTCTTTCAGTACAATGAGTGATTGGTCAGGGTCACATGGCAAGTTCAACAGCTTTTATGCGATTAAAGTCCAACTCTGAGGAAAGGTTCAGGGCAGATCAAGGATAATTGGGTTCGATTTACAGAATAATGGGTCGGAGGTCAAGGTCATAGCAGGGCAAGATCAAAGTTCCAAGTTATATGGCAAGGATCAACTCACACCATTTTTTTATCTGATTTGGACCTGTCTTGGTGGAAGGGTTAAGGGTCACGCAGGAATGAAGTATTGATTCTTAGAGCAATTAATCAAAGGTGAAGGTCACACGGCAAAGTCTAATGTTCGGCCATTAGACCAGGTGAGGTGGCGCGGGTTGTGGCACTCTTGTTTTTTTTTCTTATTTATTTATATTTTTTGTTTTGCTTTTCAATTTCGTTCTATTATATCCTTTTTAAATATTTTTATTTAATATAACATCTCTGTCAGTCGATAGCCAGACGCCATAATCCCATAAGGGGTGGTCGTTTATCTCTGAGTTAGTTTTTACATGAAGGGGCACTAACCCTCCGTCAACCCACGTGTTAATACGTAGGGAACGCGTATGGGTTGGTTATATGGTTACCACCCAGCGCTGTAAATGGTTTCCTGACTTATAGGAAACCACTACTCTTGCCACTCAGTGTAATGTCACCTGTAAAGAATATAATTGTGTGTGTGTGTGTGTGTGTGTGTGTGTGTGTGTGTGTGTGTGTGTGTGTGTGTGCCTGCACACTTTTCAATGTATAAACATTTATCTCTCTTTCCATGTATATATTTTCTGTCCTCCCTTCTTTACTTCCTTCCTTGTTCTTTACAGTCATTTTTTGCCTTCCTTCCTTCCTTCCTTCCTTGTTCCTTAAAGTCATATTATGGTTTACTTCTTTCTTTCCTTTCCTTCGTTTCCCTCCTTCCTTCCTTCCTTCCCTTTCTTTCTCACTTCTTTTATTTCCCAGTCTCTCTGTCTCCATCTCTTCATCTGTACCCATTGATCAGTTAGTCAGTCAAAATAATTATCTATGAAAGTTGATCATCCATGTATCTGTTAATCTATTTGTCAGCCTGTCAGTCTGTCTACCCAGTGTATCTATCTATAAATAACGCATCTATCTATCTGCCTGCATACACGTACACCTACCTACCAACCATCCTACTTACCTGTCTGCCTTCCTATCTACCTATACATACCAGCCTACTTACTTACCTACCCACGTACCTACCCTCCAACCTACCTACCTATTTACCTATCTCACCCTACCTACCTACCTACCTACCTCCTTTTCCCTCTGAAATTATTACCTAATAACAAGAGAATGTAATTTCACGTGAAGGCTAATCTAATTATTTAATTCAGAAGTTAAGGGAAAACTCATTAGGCTAATTACTCTAAGGTTGTTGTTGTTGTGGTGGTGATGATGATGATGATGATGATGATAATGATGATGATTATAATGGTGTTGATGATGATGATGATGATGATGATGATTATAATGGGTGTTGATGATGATGATGATGATGATTATAATGGTGTTGATGATGATGATTATAATGGTGTTGATGATGATGATGATGATGATTATAATGGTGTTGATGATGATGATGATGATGATTATAATAGTGTTGATGATGATGATGATGATGATGATGATTATAATGGTATTTGATGATGATGATGATGATGATGATGATTATAATGGTGTTGATGATGATGATGATGATGATGATTATAATGGTGTTGATGATGATGATGATGATAGATGATGATTATAATAGTGTTGATGATGATGATGATGATGATGATGATGATTATAATGGTGTTGATGATGATGATGATGATCATGATGAAGAATACGAGATGAAGAAACAAAACGTGAGGGAAAAAGACGAAGACTGCTACTGATAACACACACACACATACACACACACACACACACACACACACACACACACACACACACACACACACACACACACACACACAGTCCAGTGGAACAGACTCTCTTGTTTTATTCCCAGATTCGGATACATAGAGAAAAGGGATAAAAAATATAAGTTTACCCTAGTTTAATACAAGCTCTCTCTCCTCTCTCTCTCTCTCTCTCTCTCTCTCTCTCTCTCTCTCTCTCAAAAGGCTTAATATTCAAAACCAACGGAAAGAAGCTGAAAAAGAAGAAAAATATGGCTGCCGTGGATGTATTTGTGATGTGAAGTGTTTTCTGACGGTTATATTCATACATGGAAACATACACAGATTCATACATACATGCATACTAACACACACATATAACTTAAATACATACATACATAGCCTACATTCATATATACATACATACGTAGCCGACATTCATACGTACATACATACATACATTCATACATACATACATTGCTGACATACATAGATAAATACATACATACAGACAGACAGACAGACAGAGATATATATTTTGTCTTTATTCTCTATATTCTGTATCTTTATACACACACACACACACACACACACACACACACACACGGAGTTAAGATACAGTAGTAATCTGGGCACACAATAGCGAGAATGAGCGACAGATATTACTGTGAACTGCACCGTTACTGTGAATAGATAGATAGATAGACAGGCAGATAGATTAACAGATAAGTAAATAGACAGGTAGACAGACAGAGACAGAGACTAATATTATGACATTAATTTGTGGGTAGGAGGATGAATAGATAAATATATAAATATTACACAGATACATACACAGATAGATACACAGATAGATGCACAGAAAGAAACTGAAGGGAGAGAGAGAGAGAGAGAGAGAGAGAGAGAGAGAGAGAGAGAGAGAGAGAGAGAGAGAGGGAGAGAGATTATTTACGTATCATGGCTTCAAGTTCCGGAATCTGATACCTGAAAAACAAGGAACCAACAAGTATTTATTTATCATCATCATCACCATCATCATCACCATCACCATCATCATCATCATCATCATCCCTGGAAAGCTGTGACTAATGACATTCTCTCTCTCTCTCTCTCTCTCTCTCTCTCTCTCTCTCTCTCTCTCTCTCTCTCTCTCTCTCTCTCTCTCTCTCAGGTCCAATTCTAACTGACTATACAAATTTCCAAACTTCTCTTCCTCAGCGGTTTATTCTGCACACTACACACCAGCCTTGTATCCTGTATATTACTGATGCCGCCTGAGTCCATAGGAAGTAGTATGGGTAATGCTTAAGGAGACATAGCACCATCTCTTAAAAGAGAGAGAGAGAGAGAGAGAGAGAGAGAGAGAGAGAGAGAGAGAGACTCCCTTTGATCTGCTAGTGACTTAGTGAAGATGTACAAAAGTTTGTTGTCGAGATGGAAGAAAATTCATCAATAAACAAAGGAAATATTATTACGTAAAGCATAACGTAGGTTAGGTTAGCATAAAGTAGGTTAGGTTAGCATATAGTAGGTTAGAAGTTAGCATAAAAGTAGGTCAGGTTAAAGCATAAAGTTGGGTTAGAATAAAGTAGGTTAGGTTAGCATAAAGTAGGTTAGGTTAACATAAAGGAGGTTAGGTTAGTATAAAGTAGGGTTAGGTTAACATAAAATAGGTTAGCATAAAGTAGGTTTGGTTTAGCATAAAGTAGGTTAGGTTAACATAAAATAGGTTAGCATAAAGTAGGTTAGGTTTAGCATAAAGTAGGTTAGGTTAACATAAAATAAGGAGTTAGGCATAAAGTAGGTTAGGTTAGCATAAAGTAGGTCAGGGTTAGGCATAAAGTTGGGTTAGAATAAAGTAGGTTAGGTTTAGCATAAAGTAGGTTAGCATAAAGTAGGTTTGGTTAGCATAAAGTAGGTTAGGTTAGCATAAAGTAGGTCAGGTTAGCATAAAGTTGGGTTAGCATAAAGTAGGTTAGGTTAGCATAAAGTAGGTTAGCATATAAGTATGTTAGGTTAGTGCATAAAGTAGGTTAGCATAAAAGTATGTTAGGTTAGCATAAAGCAGGTTAGGTTAGGCATAAAGTAGGTTAGCATAAAGTAGGTTAGGTTAGCATAAAGTAGGTTAGCATAAGAGTATGTTAAGGTTAGCATAAAGCAGGTTAGGTTAGCATAAAGCAGGTTAGGTTATCATAACTCCAGGTTAGGGTTTAGCATAAATAAGGTTATGATAATTTTCTAAATTTTAGGTTAGGGTTTGAAAAAACTGGCACTGATAAGGGTAATTTCAAAAAAAAAAAAAATAGGGGGTGCGGGCGTTCCTAAAGATGGCCTCCGTCTCTCACGACAACAGCGTCATGAAGTCCACCTCTTTGGACTCATATGTTACCATCAGTCTTTTGAGCCACATTTACATAGTGAATAGAGCTAGTGCTGCCACTTGCTGTGCTATCATTAAGCTGTCTAGTAATATCTTGGCAAGCAAGGGAGTTAATCACGATTTTGACAGTAGTATAACTATATTCAGCAGATATATCAGGAGAGTCGTAGGCCAAAAGCAGACCCTTAAGAGCTAGATCAGCGGTTCTCAAACTTTTTATTGTGTGACCCTGTTTGGAATATTTCAAGACTTCGCGACCCACAGGGTAAAAAAATCAAACACACACACACACACACACACACACACACACACACACACACACACACACACACACACACACACACACACACACACACACACACACACACACACACACACACACACACACACACACACACAGAAAGTAGCCGGTATATAGCCTATCGTAGTTATTATGAATATGTTAATAGTGTAATAAGGATAATTATCATTTCAATTAAGTAAATAAATACATTGAAAGCATTACGGCTATTCTACGTCCCTGCAACCCATCGAAATTCCTCTCATGACTCACCTTTGGGTCGCGACCCATAGTTTGAGAATCACTGAGCTAGATCGTCAGCCTTTTCGTTGAAGGGTATCCCTATATGGGAAGGAATCCATGTGAAGTGGACTTTATGACCCATGTTTTCAATACACCAGATGGTTGATGGACATCTACTGACAATATCACAGTCTGTAGGAGTAGTAGACAGTAATTCATACAGAGCTCCTTGACTGTCCACAAAGAAGTAAACATCCTTAGATAAAGACACAACACAACCTAGTCCCTCTTCTATCGAATGCAGTTTTGTCCTTGTGGAAGAGAATTAGGAAGTCTTCCTGAAATGACAGTGTCCACGTACTGAATGGGTGACTCATACTCCCTAATGAACAGCCCACATCCAGACGTGGTGCCATCTACAGACCCGTCACAATATATGTGTAGTCTGGTGACGATCTGTTGTCTCCAACTTTGTCATGATGTTGGATATAAGTTCACAAGGCAGCCAATGATCCTTGGGCTTGTGGAATTTATCTATGTCCACAGTCACTCTAAGAGGACTCCAGGTGGCCCGACCATGCACTTGTATTACATTAACGCAAGGGGTTATGACACTGAAGTTGTTCATGAGTTTGTACATACAGCCGAGGTATGTGTCTGGAGGAGAAAGAGCACTGTTGTGAAAGGTTGTCAGGGAGTGTCATATAATATTTATTGCTGAGAAAGTTACCTCGAAATTTTACAAGAAAGGAAGCTTTTGAAATGCTTTCTACCACTTTTGAAAGACGTACAAGATTTTGAAACTTATCTTTTTCCTGACATGACGGTGCTGGGAGTGAAGTATGGGAATGGAATATGTAGCAAGGATGGCACTGTGGTCGGAGATAAGAGTAGAGATAATGTCAACAGTGACAGCATGTTGTACCACGTTGCTACCAAGGACGAGACCGAGATAGCCTCCCCCAACATGAGTGGGATGAGAAGTGGGGAATAGATGCAGATGATGGTTATTGGCAAAGTCGTTGAGACGATGACCAGCAAAAGAAGTACGGGAACCGCCAAATGATGGATGAGAGGCACTAAAATCGCCCAGGTAAAAAATAGGTGAGGAGCGGCGGGTAAGTAAAGTGGTGGGGTCACCTCCAATTGGACTGAGATAGACGTTACATATATACAAAGAGGCATCATTGACTGTGAGGCGAAAGAAGTGAAAGAGGGAGGAGTGAGAAGAGGCAGGTAATTTGGTAATGAGGGTGTGAGGAAGAGAGTGATGAATGTATGTAACCAGGCCTTGGCCAGAGTGGGTATGATAGCAGTCGTATCCCCGAAGCCTGGGTGGAGGTCTGGGGCGACGAGAGTGAGGGAAAGCCTCCTGAAGGCAGATAACAGCACGGTGATGAGATGAAGCATAATGAGAAAGATCAGCCAGGCGGCGGTGGACGCTCCGTATGTTCCAAGATAATATTTTATAATTGGGTTTGGGAGTCCTTAGGATAAGGGGGGAGACGGAGAATTGTCATGAGGGAGTTGGGGAACGGATGGTTGAGGAAGTGGGGGAAAGGAGGAGGAGAGTACGTGGGGAGGTAGGAGAGAGGGAGGTCCCATATGTACTGTACAGTTGCCCTGAGAGAGGGAGGGAGGGAGAGGGGAGAGGGTGGCAGAGAGGCGAGGATGTATGGGAGAAAGGAGTGGGTGAGGAAGTACAGACAGAGGAGGCTTGTGTGTGAGGGTGAGGCTAGGACACAGATGGAGAGACAAGGCTGGGTGGTGGTGAGACGGGAGGGAAGGAAGGAACAGGGGTAACGGCAGCGGTTGGCATGTGGGAGTTGGTTTGTGGTAGCAGGGAAGTAGGCAGAGGAGGAATATTAAGGTGAGAGAGTACATACAAAAGGAGAAAGCGAAGTTCCTTGTACAGGTGTTGCAGGAGTTGCAGTTGATGGTCTGATGGGTGGGGTAGTGGGTGAGGGGGGAGGGGGAGCAGCTTGTTGCGGGGCACGGGGGAGGGGCAGGGGCTGAGAGGTAGGGAGGAGGGGGCATGATGTAGAACCAGCGGTGGGAGGGTGTGTCGGCTGATGATCAGGAGCAGGGTGGCGGTGAGGGCAGGAGCAGGGGCAGGGCGGGCTGAGTGACGACTTGGACAATCCAGGTGCCAAGCAGTGACGCCCACACGCCCACACCCTGGAGCACTGGAACTGCGGTGAATGTAGGAGATGAGGGTGGGCAGCCATGGGGTTAGTGGGGGCTGGTGGAGTGGGTGGTAGGGGCAGTTCCGGGAACTCAGGTGAGTGGGGGTCAGGTGCACGGGGACTGGGACAATGAACGGTGGTGGAGTGCCTGACAGGGCAGGTTGTGGTTGATTAGGGGCCACTGCACAGACCACACCGTTCTGCAGACCGGCAGTAGCGTGAGATGTGGCCAGACTCATAACGACGATAGCTCAAGGGCTGTGATGACGGAAAAAAGAAAAGTTAGCTTAGGTAACCCTTAAAATTATATGGTTTTCTATTATACACAGGAAATTCCGTTTTCTATAATCAATTAATCCAGTGACGTACTTTATATATAATTTCATCCATCTGGAGACGATTATATTCACCGTAAATGAGACTTTTTAAACTGGAGGGGTTAGATATAGCCTTCATTAACCACTTTACTTAAAATGCCCGCTGCCGGACCACCCACCCCGCCACCGGGCCACCACCACACCACCACCCCAGGAAGACACAATGAGGGGGCTAATGACCCAGGGCAAGAGGGTCACCCGCCCACTACTGACCTGCGCCCCTTTTCCCCGCAACTGCCCCGACACCAGGTGAACAAGGATCAGCAATGACCTTGCAGGCGGGACAACCATCGCCAGCAGTGGGGTGGGACTGAACATGATTCAGTCCCAAGTAACGTTTTGGCGAAGGACATAGTTACCCCCACAAGGACAGGAGGCCCTATACTGTGCCACGAGGTGTCAATACCCTCTGACACGTCCAGGGCAAGAGGCCTTTCAGTGTGCCACGAGGTATCAATACCCTCTGCCACGCCCAGGGCAGGAGGCCCTTCAGTGTACCACGAGGTATCAGTGCCCTCAGCCACGTCCAAGGCAGGAGGCCCTTTAGTGTGCCACGAGGTGTCCATACCCTCTGCCACGTCCAGGGCAGGAGGCCCTTTAGTGCGCCACGAGGTGTCAGTACTCTCGGCCACGGCCAGGGCAGGAGGCCCTTTAGTGCGCCACGAGGTATTGGTACCCTCCGCCACTCCAAGGGCAGGAGGCCCTAGTAAACAGCTAAAAGTGGGTCCCAGGGTAAAAAGACCTGGAGCCACGGCTGTGACAGACCCAGGAGAGAGAGTCGCCTCTGTGCTTCCCTCCCTGTATGTAGGAGAGGACACGGTCTCCGTGTATACTCCACCTACCGCGTTCCCCTGTGGGAACTGCTCGACACCACCCAGGAGTGTTGCCCCGGAGGTGTCACCAGAGTGGAGGCGAAGTCTGAGACTGGACCTGCCTCCCACTCCTGGGAAATCTCTGTCCTTCACAGGCACCAGCAGGAGACAAGGCCGCAGTCCAACCCTGATGGCGCGTCCCCTGGCAGACGACCGCACCCCCAGGACCCCCAGGCGAGCCCAGCAGACTACAGGTGAGGGCAACCCCGACTCCCTCGCCCCGTGGAGCCGCTGACGTCAGGCCCGCCTCCTCCAGCTGTTTGGCCCCAGTCCCGAGGGCCACCTCTCAGGTCGAGGCCCCCAGACAGGAGGGCCTCCCTGCACCCCACCGACGACCCGGACCCGGGCAGTGACTCCCCTGCAGGTAGTGTGTTGCCCGTTACAGGCAGAGTCCCCCTGAGGTCTTCCCTCTCGAACAGTGACAGAGTGAATTAACCCAGGAAACACGGGTAAATTAGTGACGCTCCTTAGACCGAAAATAAGCCAGAGGAAGAGGAACAATGAACAGTGACAGAGTGTGATCCATATAAAACCGGTGGCTATTGTTGTTAACCCAACAGAATTACATACCCAATAGGGTAGAAAATATTTAATAATAATAAGTAGAGTAATATCACCTGCCCAGAATTAAAGAACTTCCCGTAATTGTGAATGACGATCAGGGTGCGCGGGAGAACCAAAAGGCTATATAAAGTGTCGCCGCGACTAGGTAACTGAGCCGAGTGTCGTGATCCGCACCCTGTTTTCGTTATAGTAATTATCCTCCCACAGACTCTTAACTTTGTGTATTCCCCTTGCTATCGTGTGTATATATATTTTGGGTTTAAATGAAAGACGGATATCTACATATATATAACTAAAGACATTGGTATACATGCATCATATCGTGTGTTAAGTGCAACTGAATTTTGTGCTATCAAAGCCTAACTCTGTGTCCCTGTATCCTGTATCTCAAATATCACTCTGTATCATATTGTAACGGTCATAGAATTAAGGCAATAGATGTATTAAGGTATACTGCCTGGTTTTTATGTCCTGTTCCTTTGTTAGTGCTTTACTTCCGGTCCGGAAAGAGGGCCCGACTTAGTCGCTAGTGTTTTTAGGACGAGGAGTCGACCTAAAAACACTCAGCATAACATTACTACTATACCTAATATTTTGGTTCTGCATCAGGCTTCCCTGCACGTCTTTTTTTAATGATTTATTTGGCAGAATACATTTCTTTTGTATGTTATTTATAGACCTTTACTGCTGATGTAGTTGCATCAATAACAAAAGGATAATGAGGTGCAATGTGAAAGATAAATATCCAGGGAAGAGTTGCTGCGATATTTTCGAGATAACTATTAATAAAGTCCTTAAACTCACCGCCACATCTCAAGATTTTATTGTTTTAGTAATAACAAAATGTACCGAAATATTTACCATTATTTCTGGTACGAATAATGTGAAAAATATTTACTGCATCAGGGAAATTCATGGTTTACAAAAAACCTTATGCTCTGGTCAAATATTTGCATATAAATCCAGAAGTAGAATCCTAGACATTATCTTATCCTACTGCAGGCCAACTTTTTTTTTTTTTTTTCATAATTTGTGAATGTTTATATCACTGTCTGTATTTTTGAAATATAATAACATTCATTATTCCTCCGAGGAAGCCATATTTCACTTCTTCAGTCTGTATACGGATGGGGTTATAAAAGAGATACAAGGTAGTGCAGTGGCTCATGAATGTTGCAGCGGCCCTAATGAGAGGGCAGCGGTTGGAATCTCCCTGTACTGTTGTTTGCAGATGATACTTTGTTGAGAAGAGGGAAACCTGTATTTTACACAGGAAAAATCATCTGAGAAATTACCAATATGCCGGAAATAGAACCCGGGACTCTCAGGTGAGAGCCAGGCAGCATACCACTACACCACGACCAGGTAAAAGTTACCTCACGTTGTCACAATCTTGTAACCAAAGTCCCTCCGCCCCCACTGTGGGCCTGAAGAGGGTGAGTTAACCCCCTGGCACTCGGACAAGTAGATGCTTTTAATCTATCTCAAGCACTTCCGGTAAGTCAGAATGAAGAGGGAAACCTGTTTTTTACACAGGAAAAATCTCACCTGAGAGTCCCGGGTTCGATTCCCGGCATATTGGTAATTTCTCAGATGATACTTTGTTGTTGTTAACCCTTGTGTGGTGTTCATGTTTTTGTTATGCAGCCAATGTTTGCGGGTCTGGTGGACCCACCGCATTATTGAGTTTTTAAATCAATACAGCCATAACAATTTCTGTAAAAATACCAAATGTTTACTTTTTCCCAAATGCTGACAATAAAGACAGCATAAATGGTTAATAATAATATGCTTAGGAGCTCCTGTCTCAGCTTGTGTGAGGTAAAAAAGTTATTGCATGTGATGTTGTGTCCACTGAGTCCTTGTGTCATGTCCAGGAACACTTTCATCCCTTGGTGTTTCTCAGGGGCTCCTCCATCCGGCCTCCTTGTATACACTTGCAAGTTCCATGCATATGATGATGCAGCATCACAGGCAGCCCAGATCTTTATTCCGTATATTGCGGGTTTTGATGGTATGTACTGCCTGAAGGGGCAGCGGCCCCTAAATGGCACCAGCTACTCATCAATAGTGACATTAGGACCAGGGTAGTAAAACAGGGGGAGACAGTGCACTCACCTGTCCCACACTGTCTTGATGGCAGCTAGCTTGTCTCTCTGTCACCAAGCTAGTCTCTCATCTCGCGGTTATCAGAGCAGATAATCCTGGAAATAATGTGAAAATTTTCCAGACATTGTGGCACGGAAAAGTTCTCTGCCAGTTTCTGCATCCCACAGGGATTCTGTGGATTCCCCTTTGGATCTGAAAACTCCAGCAAGGATAAGAATCCCAAGGCATGCTCGTAAATGGGTTTGGTCTATGTCCTTCCACCCCTGTCCAAAAACACGCCTTGTTTCTATTTTGGTGCAATCCAGAATGATTTTCTGGCTGTCATCCGGGATGAAAAGTTCAAAAGAAAACACGATATCCTGCAAGTGAGTAACTGCCATCCGTGTTGGCCCTCGATGCATCTTTATCACATTGGCAGCCCTGCGGGGTGGCTCTTTCTTTGGGCAAGGATACCATTCAATTTCACCATTATTGACATCCATATTTCTCCACTTGCTGGCTGCTGATGGGCTGTCTGGTGACTGGCTGGTCCTCTGGTTGGTCCTGTGGTGGGCTGGTGATGGGCTGATCCTCTGGCTGGCTGGTGACGAGCTGGTCTTGTGGCTGACTGCTGTGGGGGGCCTGAAACTGGCTGCTGACGTGCTGATTTTGGAGCTGGCTCAAGGTCAATTTCATCCTCTTCTTCAGACTCACTGTCAGATTCTGAATTGACAGAAATGCGATCTTCAGATGAGGAAGTGAAGGAGAATTGTGGTGTGGATGTGGATGTGATGGGAAGCGTTAGAGAGCAATATACTGAGGTGGTTTGGCCATGTGGAGAGGATGGAGAGTGAGAGACTGACGAGGAGAGTGTGAGTGAGGTTGAGGAAGAGTAGAGAGAGGGGGAGGCCAAGGATGAGATGGAGAGATGGAGTGGAGAGGAATATGAGAGGGGGGGGGGTAGGTGAGCTTGGAGCAGGGCAGTGAAATAGCAGGGGACAGGGGGCCTTGTAGGCGATTTGTTTGTGGCCACCCCTTACGGGATAAAGGCGTCTGACAATAGGTAGATAGATAAACAGCATTTAATTGATCATTGCACGTGAGGTATTCTCATCAGGCCAAAAATATTGTAACCCGTTTTCTTTAGCTACTTAGTTTGCATATCATTCCTTATCATTATTCACGCACAGAGCACACTACTCACAAGACTAGATGTTAGTAAAACCTGTGATGCTGTCCGCCAAAACAAACTAATCACCAAAATATACAACACAAACATGGACAACAGCAAACGCTGGCTTCCAAATTAATTGTCTGGTAGTCAAGCACCGGGGCGACGAACCGAATCAGCGGTCAGTTACCGAATCGGCACTTTTAAGGAAAATATTATAGATTTTATTACAATATGGGTTCATGCACACCTAATTATCTGAAATACAGTTCAGCCCAAAAACTTAGCTTAAAATAACTACTGTATTATTATATAAATTCAGGTTTCAGAGCATAAACGTGCTAATGTTAGGGTGTATTTACCCTTCAGACCGTCAAGACGCATTGACAGTCTTCTGTCTTGCATGAACATTGATCTAAAGCACAAATAAATGTACGTGCATTGTAAATAAATATTTATAGAACAGAAGTTTGTCAAGGCGAGTTGTCAAGCTAGAGGCAAAACATTGCTGCTAACTTTAGCAATTTTTTTGGGCTGAATCTTGAGTTTTTTATTTAATAGTTAAACAAAACAAATTATTGACCAGATTTCAGATAAGTAGGTGTGTATGAACCTATGTGGTTATAGAAATTATATTGTTCATTCAAAAGTGACGATTCTGTAAATGACCGCCGATTCGGTATTTCGTCACACCCGTTAAGCACATGTTATATTTAAGGACAAGCAATGACCAACCCGAAATTTCCTGAACGAAGTTCAACCCACAGTCTTCAACCCATAAATGCATGATATTCCCACACCCCAACCATCCACAAATATTGTCTCCCATACAGATGACATCACCATAACAACACACATCATACTTTTTTTTTTTTTTTTTTAACCCGCGCCGTCCCGAGGACGTACTTCCACGTCCTTACGTTTTGTCACAGCTAATCCCGAGGACGTACTTCAACGTCCTGCAATTGCAAGGTTCATAATTTCCACAATTTTCAATTTTTGCGAGTCATTTTTGGTACGTATACACGGGACACCTTCCTCAACAAGATGCCAGGCAGAGACAATGCCTTACCCAGCATGACCTCCTCCCCCCCCTGCATGCCCTTTTCTCAGCAATTCACCTGTTATCAGTGACCTGGCCAGTATAGCCATGTCATGCCACGGTACGAAATTCAGGGCCAGAGTGATTCCCCAATCAATGACAATGTGGAGGACAAACTTTACATAGCATTAGAGGAAGAAACAGTTAGAAATGATGATCAGGTAATGTGGCAAAAAAAGGTCAGGTATTAGTGAGTGAAACAATGCTTATAATGCCTATATTACTGCTTGAAAACCAATATACTCTTGTACTACATATAAATTCGTAACAGTAAATAAATAAATACCGTTTATGAGTGGTGTGAAATAGTTATCCTCCCATAGAACTCGTTTTCTTTGGTGCCAGCCTGATAGAAAACCCAGTAAGGTAAGGAGGCTCTCCTACCTGTAATGAGTATTTTAAACCTCAGGTGAGCGATTTCTCTATGAATTTTCGATGTTTCTCACCAAAAGCAAAAGTTTTAGCAAAAAAAAAAAAAAGGGTCGAAAAATGGTCGGGATTGGGGGGTACCAGTGGTCAAAAAGTGGTCGGGACGGGGCGGGTTAAATAACAGAACAGAGGAAGGAAAAACAAATGGGGAAAAAAAAAAAAATCCATACACCAGATTACTGGTGTCCTCTATTCATAAAATATCTGTAACAGTTAGACTTGAACAGTTGTGGGTTGAAATTTGGAGGAAAACAACTCTGGTGAAGCGAGTTCCAGAGAGATGCAGTTCGGGGAATGAAAGAATTCTGATAGGCAGAAGTTCTGCAATATGGTTGAGTGACATTCCAGTCATGAGCGCTACCAGATGCCCGTGTAGCATGAGGGAAGGCATGGAGAGGTGGCACCATGGACGCAACTTCGTCTGAGCATTTGCCAAAAAAATATCTGTAAAATAATGCAAGGGAGGCAACATTCCTTCTTACTTGCAGGGGAGGTAGTTTATATGTAATGGCAGGGTTGTTAATGATTCTAACAGCTTTATTCTGAATTTTGTCTAGTTGTCTTAATGCAACCTCTCCACAACCATTCCACAAGGGTGAGCAATATTCAAGCTGAGAGCGCACATGACTCTTATAAATTACAGCTAACTGCTCATCGGCGAAGAGTTACGGACTCTGTACAATAATCCAGGTTTCTTTGAGGCGGTTTTAGCAAGTGATCTGACATGAGAGGTCCAGCTGAGGGCACTGTTAAGTGAGACACCAAGAATTTCAATACTTTTGGAGATGGGAATACTAGTAGCACTGAAGGTAATGTACGAATCTGGCAATATCTGTCTATTAGTAAACTGTATATATTTAGTTTTACTAGCATTAAAAGAGACAAGGTTGTTTTGTCCCCATTCACTGATTGTAGCTAGATCTTGATTCATGGAGATGGCTGTACTGAGTTGAGAGGTAGAGATATTAGACTTTGTAAATGGATGTCTGAGTGTGAATGAACTATGTAGTGTTGAGTCATCTGCATATGAGTGAACGGGATTGTGAGTGACAGATAAGAGATCATTAATATGAACCAGAAATAGGGTTGGTGCCAAAACTGATCCCTGCGGCACGCCGGCATTAATTGAGTGGAAATTCGAATATACATCATCTACTTTTACTCTTATTTTCCTGTCACTAAGATAAGAAGAAATCAAAGGAACAAAAGACGTTAGTCCATGGCAAGGGAGTTTGGACAGCAGGGAACGGTGCCATACTCTGTCGAAAGCTTTAGAGATATCAAGAGCTACTGCATGAGTTTCTCCAAAAAGATCAATTGATTGATGGATGGTATGAGTTAAGAGATTGAGTATGTCAATGGTGGATCTTTCGTGGCAAAAACCGTATTGTCAATCACTAATTAAGTTGTTGGATTCAAGATGTTTAAGAATATGCTTATTAATTAAAGTTTCAAATACCTTACCAAGAGAAGATGTGACAGCTATTGGTCTGTAATTGGAGGGGTCAGACGAACTTCCTTTCTTCGGAACTGGGTGGATATTGGCTTCTTTCCATGAATTTGGGAATAAAGAAGTACGTATGCATAGTCTGAATAATTTAGCTAGGACAGAGGCAAGTTCAGGGGAACACTTTTTCAAAACAATTGGCGGAATTCCATCTGGGCCTGGAGCTTTGTTGGTAGGTAAATTGTCTAGGATGGATTTTATAAATCTTGTCTGTATTTTAAGTGGGGCAATTTCGGGAGAATCAAGTTCCAGTACTGAGACATTCTGGCTGGTATCATCTATGGGAGAGTTTCTTGCAAAGGTACTAGCAAAGATATCTGCTTTCCCACGTGGGTCATTTGTAATATTGCCATCTGAAGATTTTAGTGGGGGAATGGAAGATGACTTGTTAAAGATATTATTGAAAGAATTAAGAGTTGACCAGAATATTCTATTGTCATTAGGGTTGTTAAGTAGTTTTGATGCTTGCTTTTGAAGAAAGTTTGATTTAGATAGATTTAATACAACTTTTGCATGATTTCTAGCAATTTTTAATTGGGAGAGTGATTCAGATGTTTTTGATTTTAAGTAAGAGTTATATGCTAATGACTTTTGGGCTGTTGCTCTAGCACAATTGCCATCAAACCATTTTGGAGACTTTGATCTTTTAGTGAATTGTTGACTTGGTATGAATAAATCCATACCAGCTAGTATTAAGTCGCAAATGTGGGACTGGGTAGAATTGGGATCACTAGAGAAGAAAGATTGCCATGGAACATCAGCAAGACAATTTCTAAATCCATCCCAGTCTGCCCTGTCAAAGTGCCATCGGGTGACCCTGACAGGTTCGGAATGGGGAGGTGTAGGAGGGTTAACTAATGAGGCTTTGATGAGATTGTGGTCACAGGATCCAAGTGGTGACAGTACCTCTATCCTGTATTGATCTGGATTATTTGTCAAGAATAAATCCAAGAGATGGGCATTATAGTCAGGATTATCAGGTATTCTGGTTGGTTGATTTACCAACTGGGTGATATTAAACGATTCCGCAAACAGCTTGCATTCTAGACCACCGTCGTCAGTCCGGACAGAATGCAATAACCATTCAACATTGTGTATGTTAAAATCACCCAAAATGGTAATTTCATTGCCAAGGGACAGACACAGCCTGTACACTGCAGCAGGACTACCTCAACACACTGCAGACACAGCCTGTACACTGCAACAGGACTACCTCATCACACTGCAGACACAGCCTGTACACTGCAACAGGACTACCTCAACACACTGCAGACACAGCCTGTACACTGCAACAGGACTACCTCATCACACTGCAGACACAGCCTGTACACTGCAACAGGCCTAACTTAACATGCTGCAGACACAGCCTGTACACTGCGGCGGGACTACCTCAACACACTGCAGACACAGCCTGTACACTGCAACAGGACTACCTCAACACACTGCAGACACAGCCTGTACACTGCAACAGTACTACCTCAACACACTGCAGACACAGCCTATACACTGCAACAGTACTACCTCAACACACTGCAGACACAGCCTGTACACTGCAACAGTACTACCTCAAACACTGCAGACACAGTCTGTACACTGCAACAGTACTACCTCAACACACTGCAGACACAGCCTGTACACAACAACAGTACTACCTCAAACAATGCAGACTTGGGTTGAGGACAACAGGCTGAATATCGCCCCAGCTAAATCCACCACCACACTCATCACCTGCAGTAAACATGAGCACACTGAGCACAAGTACTCCCCCCACATCGTATTTAACAATGTACGTGTGCCACACACAGTTCACTGTGATTCTTGGAGTGACATATAACATCGGACTCACCTGCAAGGACCATGTACAAGACAAGAGGCGGTACATCCCCAGACTCAATGCACTCAGGCCAACTACAGAGCCAGACATTGGGCCACAAAAGGAAGCACTGTCCCTACTCTAAAAACAATACACTAGATCTGTGATGTCCAATGCCCTGTCACTCCCCCCCCCCCGTCATTGGCTATAATCCTGTCTAACACCCAAGTATGGATCTTCCTTTCCAGTGGCGCCAATGGCTGACTCAGTGTCAGAAAAAACACAAGGCCATGGGTCTTCATCTTTTCCTTTGCACCTCCTCGTGACTAGCAGTAAATTCAAGCAATAATCTCTTCTTACTACTCGATAGTCAAGATGGAGAGACGGCAGTTTTATGCCAAGTTAGAGTAAATAGCGGTTATATGGCTCCACTCTCAAAGGTAGTGCTAGGGCTCTGCATGCATTCCACAGCACTTTTTCGTGACTAGCGATGAATTCCATCATCTATCACTATATATATATATATATATATATATATATATATATATATATATATATATATATATATATATATATATACAGACACCTTACTCCCGTAAGGCGTGGCCACAAACAAATTGCCTCGACGTCCACATGTCCCCTGCCATTTTGCTGTTCTCCCTGCCAACTGATGCCCCCTCTCTCATATGCCTCTCCGCTCCATGCCTCCACTTCCTCTTTGGTCTCCCCCTATCTCTTCCCTTTCTCCACTTCACTCACATGCACTCTTTTTCATTCTTTCGCTCTCCGTCCTCTTCACATGGCCAAACCAACTCAGTTTATTTCTTCTAACCTAACACTTTCTATCACATCCTCATCCACACCACAACACTCCTTCTCTTTCTCGTTTGTCTCTTCATGTACCTCCACATGCACCTCTCAAATAACTCATTTCCACTGCTCTCACTGTTGTGTCCTTCCAACAAGGTTCAAGCTTCGCTTCCAGGTTAGGTTAGTGTATTACATAGATTAATCTATTAGGTTACGTTCGTTCTTTTAGTATCAAGTAAGGGTAGTGTGTTAAGTAGATTAATCTATTAGGTTATGTTCGTTCTCTTAGTGTCAGGTTAGGTTAGTGTGTTACGTAGATTAATCTATTAGGTTAAGTTACGTTCGTTCTCTTAGTATCAGGTTAGGTTAGTGTGTTACGTAGATTAATCTATTAGGTTAAGTTACTTTCGTTCTCTTAGTATCAGGTTAGGTTAGTGTGTTACGTAGATTAATCTATTAGGTTAAGTTACGTTCGTTCTCTTAGTATCAGGTTAGGTTAGTATGTTACGTAGATTAATCTGTTAGGTTAAGTTACGTTCGTTCTCTTAGTATCAGGTTAGGTTAGTATGTTAGTCAGTTCGGTTAATCTGTTAGGTTAGGTTAGGTTTGTTTTCTTAGTATGAGGTATCAACTCACATTTCCACCTCTCTCTCTCTCTCTCTCTCTCTCTCTCTCTCTCTCTCTCATATTCTGTATATTGTACTTATTCCTATGTGACCTTCAGTGACATCGTTGGCCACAGTTTATGGATTTTGGGTCAAATTCTAATTGACCTCACAGATTTCCTAACGCTAACTCCTCAGTGATTTATCCTACGCTGTACACACCAGTAACCTTTTATCCTGTGTATATCTGAAGCAGACTGTGTCGATAATAAAACGATAAGTAGTATGTTAGAGAATGCTAAGTTTAATTGTGCTAAAGAAATTGCTAATGAAGAGGTAACACGACCATGCCATTTAGAAAAACAAAATGTCCATCGTTAGCTTAGTTATCGCTTAAAATATTTGGTTTTCTGTTAGAAGCAAGTAATACCATTTTCTTTTAAAATTTCATATTATCTAGTGACGTACTATATATATAATTTCGTCCATCTCCAGACGATTATATTCACCTTAAATGAGACTTTTTAAACTGGAGGGGTTAGATATAGCCTTCATTAACCACTTTACTACTATACCTAATATTTTGGTTCTATAGCAGGCTTCCTTGCACGTCTTCCTTAGCCATTTATTTGGCAGAATACAATTCTCTTGTATGTTATTTATAGACCTTTAGTGCTGATATAGTTGCATCAATAACAAAAGGATAATGAGGTGCAGTGTGAAAGATAAATCGCTAGGCAAAAGATACTGCAACATTCTCAGAATCACTTCTAATCCAGTCCTTAAACTCACCTTCACAGCTCAGCAGTACAGCATTTGTTTATGTAATAACAAAAAGTAGCACAATATATACTGAACAACTGCCCTGTACTCCGGTCTTTTATAATGTATTAAATATTACTACGTCAGGATGAATACAAATTTTACAAAAATCTTTATGTCTTCTTTAAATATTTGCATACAGTACCAGAAAACAGTCAATTTGCGACTTTTTCATGAAATATTAATGATTCCATCCCATGGCTAATACGTGCGTGTTATAAGGTCATTTCTATCATAGTTATTTTTGGATGATATCAGAATAATTGTGTTCATTATTTTTTTTTTTTTTTTTTTTTTTGTACTTATGCTACAAGCTGGGCAACAATGCTAGTAACGCTTTTTCTTTAGCTTATAAATTTGTACATTACACCTTATCATTCTACCTGCACAGCGCAACTCACAACAATAAATATTATTAAAGCCTTTGATGCCGTCCCCCAACGCAAACTAATCACCTAAATACACAACACAAACATGGAGAACACCAAGCGCTGGCTTGCCTTTTACTTGCCTGGTAGACAAGCACATGTTACTTCTCGGCCAACCCATCACCAACACGAAATTTCCCCATCAGAGTTGCACAGCGCTCAGATCTCCCGCCCACACTCTTCAACCTATACATGTATAATATTCCCCCATCCCAACCACCCACATATATTGTCTCATATGCAGATGATATCACCACAACAAACACAAACCACCCTAGAGACACAGCCTGTACACCGCAACAGGACTATCTCAACACTGCAGACACAGCCTGTACATTGCAACAGGACTGCCTCAACACACTGCAGACACAACCTGTACACTACAACAGGACTACCTCAACACACTGCAGACACAGCCTGTACACTGCAACAGGACTACCTCAACACACTGCACACACAGCCTGTACACTGCAACAGGACTACCTCAACACACTGCACACACAGCCTGTACACTGCAACAGGACTACCTCAACACACTGCAGACACAGCATGTACACTGCAACAGGACTACCTCATCACACTGCAGGCACAGCCTGTACACTGCAACAGGACTAACTTAACACGCTGCAGACACAGCCTTTACACTGCAGCGGGACTACCTCAACACACTGCAGACACAGCCTGTACACTGCAACAGGACTACCTCAACACACTGCAGACACAGCCTGTACACTGCAATAGGACTACCTCAACACAATGCAGACTTGGGTTAAGGACAACAGGATGAAAATCACCCCAGCCAAATCCACCAGCACACTCGCCACCAGCTGTAAGCATGAACACAGGTACTCCCACCAACATCACATTATTTAATAATATACGTGTGCCACACACCGAACACTAACATTCTTAGAGAGACATAACATCGGACTCACCTTCGAGGACCCTGTATAAGACAAGAGGCGGTGCACCCTCAAACTCAGTGCACTCAGGCCAACTACAAGGCCTGACTTTGGGCTACAAAAAGATGCATTCTCCATATTCTAAAAAACAATATTGATATCAGTGATGATCAATACTCCTTCTCCCCCCCCTTCTTCAGCAGAGGCTCCCATCCTATCTAACACCCACAACACCGTTGCAAGTCGTACAGAACAACGCCCTACACATCACCACTGACTGTACCAAATCGACTTCCTTAGGTTACTTACCATCTTATATTAACCTGCGGCGTCCTGTCGACGTTCTTTAACGTCCACACGTTTTGTCACTGCCAATCCCGTCAAAGTACATAAACGCGAAAAAATTGCAAGGTCCCTAATTTGCACAATTTTCAATTTTCTCGAGTCATTTTTGGTACGTATACACGTGACACCTTCCTCAACAAGATGCCAGGCAGGGACAATGCCTTACCCAGCATGACCTCCTCCCCCCCCCCTGCATGCCATTGTCTCAGCAATTCACCTGTTATCAGTGACCTGGCCAGTATAGCCATGTCATGCCATGGTACGAAATTCAGGGCCAGAGTGATTCCCCAATCAATGACAATGTGGAGGACAAACTTTACATAGCATTAGAGGAGGAAACAGAAATGATGATCAGGTAATGTGGCAAAAAAAGGTCAGGTATTAGTGAGTGTAACAATGCTTATAATGCCTATATTACTGCTTGAAAACCAATATTCTCTTGTACTACATATAAATTCGTACCAAGTAAATAAATAAATACCGTTTATGATTGGTGTGAAATAGTTATCTTCCCATAGAACTCGTTTTCTTTGGTGCCAGCCTGATAGAAAACCCAGTAAAGTAAGGAGGCACTCCTACCTATAATGAGTATTTTAAACCTCAGGTGAGAGATTTCTCTATGAATTTTCGATGTTTCTCACGAAAAGCGAAGGTTTGAGCCAAAAAAAAATTTTTCCTAAAATGGTCGGGATTGGGGGGAGTCAGTGGTGGAAAAGTGGTCGGGATGGGGCGGGTTAAAGCCCTCCCAGTGCGAGACTGCCTTCATATAAGGGGCACATAATTCTACAGGGTACGCATTAGCCTGTTCCAGTACACAGCAGCTATACTGTTATATGACACACACACACAACACACCTAGGCACATAAAACAATCACCATACAAACATTAGCAAACCTTCTATAACAATATCCCACCTCCAGATATTCTAACACCGACAATGAAAAAACACCTCCATACTCTATCTATCTATGTATCTAATGCCAGATGCCTTAATCTCGTAAGGGGTGGCCACAAACAAATCGCCTCCATGTCGCTCTATCCCACGCCATTTCACTACTCTCCTTCCAGCTCACACCCCTCTCATATACCTCTCCACTCCATCCCTCCATCTCATTCTTAGCCTTCTCTTCCCTCTCCCCCCGTCCAGCTCACTCACATACACTCTCACTTCACAATAATATACCACCTCGATCACAACACCACACTACCAGCCCCCACCCCCCCAGTGTGTCTAGTTCTTCCTGTAAAAACAAACCCAAGTTATGACAAAGAATCGATCGTATGGTCGAAAATTTCACCCCTGGCTCGGAATCGTATCCCGGCGTAGTTGGTGATTAATTTATTAAGTTTGGTTCGGCCTTTCCAATGGTGAAAATGGCTGACTCGGTGGCAGAAAAAGACAAGGCCACAGCTCTTCATCTTTTCCTTTGCACTTCTTAATGACTAGCACCAAATTATAGCAATAATCTCTTCTTGCTGCTCAATAGTCAAGATGGAGAGCTTGCCGTTTTAGACCAAGTTAGAGTAAATAGCGGTTATATGGCTCCACTCTCAAAGGTGCCAGGGCTCTACATGTATTCCATAACACTTTTTCGTGACTAGCGTTGAATTCGATCAGTAAACCCTTCATCTGTCACTTTTTATAAATATACAGATGTCTGAATCCCGTAAGGGGTGGCCACAAGTAAATCGCCTCCAAGTCTCCCTGTCCCCAGCCATTTCGCTGCCGTTCCTACCAACTCACGCCCCGTCTCTCATATACCTCTCCACTGCACCCTTCCACCCCCTCTTTGTTCTCCCCCTACTTCTTCCCTTTCTCCACTACACTCATATATACTCTCCTTGTCAGTCTCTCGCGCTCCTTCCTCTCCACATGGCCAAACCAACGCAGTGTATTTCTCATAACGCTTTCTATCACATCCTCATTCACACCCCAACACTCCTTCACTTCCATATTTGTCAGTCTGTCTCTCCATGTACCTCCACATGCTCCTCTCAAATAACTCATTTCCACTGCTCTCACTATTGTGTCCTTCCAACAAAGTCCAATCTTCGCTTCCAGGTTAGGTTAGTGTATTACATAGATTAATCTATTAGGTTAAGTTACGTTCGTTCTCTTAGTATCAGGTTAGGTTAGTGTGTTACGTAGATTAATCTATTAGGTTAAGTTACGTTCGTTCTCTTAGTATCAGGTTAGGTTAGTGTGTTACATAGATTAATCTATTATGTTAAGTTACGTTCGTTCTCTTAGTATCAGGTTAGGTTAGTATGTTAGTCAGTTCGGTTAATCTGTTAGGTTAGGTTAGGTTTGTTTTCTTAGTATGAGGTAAGTTTAGTTTGGTGGTCATTTAGGTTAGTCTGTAAGGTTAAGTAACCTTTACAACAATAAATATTTCAATCAAATAGGTTTGTGAAATACCCACCCGGAGGAGTGATCCCGACACCACAACCCCAGGAGGAGGACATGGGGAGGTGACCCCTAACCCAAGATGAGGCATCGGGGAGACACATTGGTGCCCCGAGCCACTACTCCCCCGTGACCTTATGCCTCTTTATCATGCAACCAGACCCCCAGGAAGCGCACTGACCCTTTCACGGGGAGAGAGCTCGCCAGAATCGGGGTGGTGCTTGCCCTTTGACAAGTAGGCCCTCGGTAGCAGTGTCCACTGGACCTGCCTCCACAAGAGGAAGAGCAACCACCAGAGCTCACAGTCCTACTCTACCCCAGGGAAACAGCGGCACAGTAGGGTCCACCGGATCTACTATAGGAGGAGTGCCCACAGGATCTCCTTCTGCCACGCACCATCGGGAGCAGGCGTCTTGGACCGTCATCCAGACGTCCGTCGCCTGCGGTCTACCTACCTACCTATCTACTTACTTTCATGGTCTGAATACTTACCTACCTACCTACCTGCCTGCCTGCTTCAATGATCTAATTACCTACCTACCTACCTGAGCAACCTACTGTAATTACTTAAACTACCCATTGTACATACCTATCTATCTACCTACGTATCTACCTGCCTACCTACCTACCTACCTGAGCTACCTTCTGTAATTACTTAAACTATCCAGTGTACCTACCTACCTGTCAATCTACCTACGTTCCTACCTGCCTGCCTACCTACCTACCTGAGCTACCTTCTGTAATTACTTAAACTATCCAACGTACCTACCTACCTGTCATCACGGGAGGCAAATGTAGATGTCATACGATCTGATAAATCAATAAATAATGGAAGCTCCCCACATCAGAAAGGAAGGCACATTAAAGCAATCCTTGCCAATGCTCGTAGTCTACACAATAAATTTTCTGATTTAGAGGCCCTTGCCTTTACCGAAGATTATGATGTAATTGGAGTAACAGGATCGTGGCTAAATTCTAAGCAGAGAGATTTTCTAGCAGAGTTCAGTTTACCAGGCTATCACATTTTCAGTTGTGAAAGGAAGAACCGAGGAGGGGGCGGCGTGTTGTTATATGTTAAATCAGGATTTCATCCAGTCGAAATTATCAAGCCATGTATTGAAAACATCGACATTATTTATATTCAGCTTAGAAATGAATATTGTCATAAAATCACTCTTGGGTTAATTTATCGTCCACCTGGTCGACCACTCAACATCGATAATGAAATCTACAATCAAACTGCCGAACTATCTTGTATGCAAAGCACTGTAATATTTGGTGACTTTAATTTACCAGTTCCAAAATGGGGGGAAGCCCTATCCTCACACACAGGATCAGACCTATATACAAATTTGCAAGAAAGTTCTTTGTATCAATTTGTAAATTATCTGACACGTGGAGCTAACATCCTAGATCTTGTCTTAGCTACATCAGAAAATGTAGTGAGTAATGTTATTGTAGAAGAATTTAGTACAAGTGATCATCGCATAGTTACATTTAACATTAAATTCAGTGAAGACAGTGTCAAGGCCAGTTGTGAGAAAGTGCCCGACTTTAAGAGAGCAAATTTTAAAAAATTAAAGGCAATTGCAGGTGCAGTTGACTGGCACCTCATTGTCGAAACTTTAGATTTCAATGACGTATGGAGTTACTTTACAGAAACTCTCAACAGTGCCATCAAATTATGTATTCCTATGCACAACAGAAGGCCCGCCAAAAATTCTAAACCCAAATGGTGGAACTCCAGCATTAGACACTGTTTAGAAGCAAAAAATCTTGCATATAAGAATTATAATACCACAAAGAGTCAAAGTGATAAAAATGAATACGATGCCCTTCGACGAAATGCCAAAAAATTAATTAAATGCAGTAAGAAAAACCTTGAGACACATATTGCAAGTATCAGTAAATCAAATCCCAAAGAATTTTTCGGTTACATAAGAAGTAAAAAGGTAATAACTCCATCAATCGGTCCCTTAGTCACAGATAACGGAGAGCACACTGATGATGAAACTATGATGGCGAAAATTCTTAGTACTTTCTTCGCGTCAGTATTTACAACAGAAAATATACATACAATTCCTACTGTTTCCCCCATTCCTATAGAAGAGGGCAACATAATCACTGACATTACAGTGAGCGATCGCGACGTATTGCTTGCAATAAACAGATTAAAAGAGAATAAAGCACCAGGACCGAACAAAATATCACCAAGTGAAGGAACTACAGAATGAAATATCAAAGCCTTTAACTGAACTTTTTAACTTATCACTTAAGAGCAATAAGGTGCCACATGAATGGAAGCTTGCTAACGTAACCCCAATATTCAGAAAGGGCAACAGAGCCCAACCAGAAAACTACCGCCCAATTAGTTTAACATCAGTGGTTTGCAAATTCCTTGAAACTATTATCAGAGACAAGTTTGTAAAACACTTACAAACAAACAATCTCATAAAAGATTTGCAAAATGGTTTTCATAATAATCGCTCTTGCCTGACGAATCTGCTGGATTTTTTCAATGATATACTGAACATGTATGACGAGACTGAATCTGTTGATGTGGTCTACTTCGATTTTCAAAAGGCTTTTGACAAAGTTCCACACAAAAGACTCCTTCAGAAGCTAAAGGCACATGGTTTCAGTGGCAGCGTTCTCGGATGGGTAGAAGATTGGCTCACCGGACGAAAGCAAAGAGTTGTAATAAATGGAAAAGAGTCAGACTGGATAAACGTTACAAGAGGAGTGCCGCAGGGTTCAGTGTTAGGTCCTATTCTTTTCTTATACATGAATGATATTGACGAAGGATTGTGTTGTAAGATTTCAAAATTTGCTGATGAAACTAAAATAGGTAAAAGAGCAGATACAGCACTGCAAAGACAGGCAGTTCAGAGAGATCTTGATCAACTGTTTAACTGGGCCAAAGTCTGGCAAATGGATTTCAGTATTAATAAATGCAAAGTGTTAAACATTGGCAGTAAAAATGTAAGAGTAAGTTACAGCATGAATAATGTCCAGCTTGATAGGATAAACAATGAAAAAGACTTAGGAGTTATAATAACAAATGATTTGAAACCAAGGAAACAATGTACAGAAGCTGTGAAAAAAGTCAACAAATTGATTGGGTTCATAGGCAGAGGTTTTGAATATAAATCCGATAATATCGTCCTTACTTTGTATAATTCCTTAGTACGCCCACACTTAGAGTATTGCGTTCAGTTTTGGTCACCGTATTATAAAAAGGATATGGAAAAGCTTGAAAGAGTGCAGTGAAGGATGACAAAGACGATACCTAGATTGAGAAATAAACTGTATGAGGAACGTTTAGAAGCCCTGAATCTCTACCCTAACAAAACGGAGGATACAAAGAGATTTAATTCAAGTATTCAAGATATTCAAAGGACATGATAACATGGCTGTCGATAAATACTTCACAGTTGATCACTCGAACTACACTAGAGGCAATGGGCATAAAATAATTGGCGAACGATTCCAGTCGCATGAAGCTAAGCATTTCTTCTTCAATAGAGTTGTAAATATATGGAATAAATTGCCCTCCAACGTAATAGATTGTAATACAGTACAAACCTTTAAAGGTCACCTGGATAAGTATTTGGCATCCAACCCCCAGCTTAATATGTTTACTCCTGAATAAAACACTTGTGTATGTATAATGTTCTGTTTTATTTTATTTTAGTTTTTTAGAGCCTGGATCAATTAATTAAATGCAAATATAGTATATGCACAGATAGCCCTGAGTTAACGGTCACTACTCATACTTTTGACCTGTGGTGGGCTGTGGATCACTGAGGGTCCCTGTTAGTTACGTGGCCACCATCGGGATTTTTTTAATGTACCAGGGGTCACTGCTTCAGGAGGTGACTTGTTTGCTTGTCCCGCATGGGAAAGTTCCTAGTCTTAGTGGAATGAATGGAGCTGGGGCCTGATTCGCTGCTGTCTACCTTAATAGCACCAGGCAAGGCTGCCACACCACCCCTGAATATCCACACTGTGCACTGTGCAATTTCCACACTGTGTCCGCAGACGCCCCATCAACTGAAGGTACCTGTACAGCGACATGCATTAGTTATTTATTTATTAGATTACTCATTGTACTTTACTACTTTCTCTTTCAGGTTATTCATACTGGTAACTTTTAGATAATGTATTATAGAATGTAGCTTTTCCTTTTCAGTCTTTCCTATGAAATTTCCATGTCAGTTTTTCCATGGTGCATGGTGGTTTTTCTCACTTTTTCTTGCCAGTTTTGGCTGGAGGGTTTGGAGGCGGGGGGAGCCTTCTTGCTTTACGATCCTTATCCTTCAGCATGTAGAGTTAGATCTTGTAGTCAGTCTACTCTGTACCAAACAGCCTCGAAAGGACCATAAGGTCAGTTGCTCTTTGCTTTCCTTTGTACTTTGTACCTTTGTTCCTACCCGCCTACCTACCTACTTACCTGTCTACCTACCTACCTACATAACCTACTTAGATTATATGGCATCGTTATCTATGTACTGATCGTATGGAGAGAGAGAGAGAGAGAGAGAGAGAGAGAGAGAGAGAGAGAGAAATCCCTTGGTCACTCGTTAGGCCAGAAAAGAGAAGAGAAGGAGGAGGAGGAAGAAGAGGAGACGGAGGAGGAAGGGAAGATGGAGGAAGAGGAGAAGGAGGAAGAAGAGATGGACAAGAGGAGGAGGAAAACTTAGAAATGGAGGAAGAAATGGAAAATGAATAACGTAACCCTTGTTCGGTCAGTAGACATCAATGGAATTCCTCCTGCTCCTCCTGCTCCTGCTCCTCTTTCCTCCTGCTCCTCCTCCTCCTCCTCCTCCTTCTCTTCCTTCTTCCTCGCTTAAAATCCCTGATAAACTCCATAAATATTTTTCAAACTCCATCTCCACTTCCCTCCAGCCAGACTCAGAGAGTGAGAGAGAGAGAGAGAGAGAGAGAGAGAGAGAGAGAGAGAGAGAGAGAGAGAGACGATGGGGATAATACTGAGTTAAAACAAGATATAATATTATTACAGATACAAAATATTACTAATACTGGCTGACAGTATGGAACCAATATGAATCATAAAAACTTTACCAGGCTTACGAATTAACGCCTTAGGCTATACAGTACAAGAAAAATGGTAATAACACTTATACTCATATTATACAGCAGTTAGATGGCTGGAGACTTCCTGAGCACTCACAAAAATAATAATATACTGCACAGGGGAGGACAGAGATGTGAACAGAATATGGAGTAGATCTAAGTGGCCGCTAATGCAGAGACTGAGCTCATTATATAGGGGGCCGGCAGAGCTTGATTCAACTTGTAAGAAGGACACGCAAATGAAGGCATAGGGGACGATGAGTTGACAATCCTGCTCTGAACAACAGAAAGAACGACTTACTCTGCTATAAGGGGGAGAAGGGGGGAGTGAGGTAGAACACGCAAGCCTGGTCACTATGGAAGCCACGTGGCGAATCGTGAACAAACATGCAACATACTGTACATTAGGATCATACAAAGGATGATGCAATCATGAACAAAACTGTATCATGTTAGAATTATACAAGGGATGATGAAATCATAGGCTATGTAACACCTCCCCACAAAGAAAAAGAAATTTACAAAGGAAATTTCTTATTACTCTAAAACAATCTGTCTAAAGTCTAGATAAGCAATCTGCAATAACATTTTCTTTCCCCTTGACATGTTGTATGTCTAATAAATACTCCTGAAGAAGTAGACTCCATCTTGTCAATCTCTGATTTTTATCTTTAAACTTACTAAGGAATTTCAGTGGGTTATGATTGGTATAAATGACTATGGAGTCAAAACCAGAACACAAATAAAATGAAAAATTCTGTAAACCCAAAATCAAGGCCAAAAGCTCTTTCTCAATAGTTGAATAGTTCTTTTGAGGTGGAGTGAACTTCTTACTGTAATAAGATACAGGGTGTTCAATACCCTGATCATCTTCTTGCAGCAAAACAGCCCCAGCTCCCATATCACTTGCGTCAACAGCCATCTTAAAAGGCTTAGCAAAATTTGGAGTAGCGAGCACTGGCTGACTTAATAGGATAGCTTTAAGTTTGCTGAAAGAGGATTCACAGTTATCGGCCCAGACAAATTTAACTCCCTTTTTCAGTAGGTCTGTAAGTGGTGATACAAGAATTGAAAAGTTAAGAACAAATCTCCTGTAATAATCTACCATTCCCAAAAATCTTTGTAGCTCTTTCCTACTTTTAGGTCTGGCAAGATCACTTATAACCTGAACCTTAGCTCCTGGTGGTGCAACGTGTCCATCACCAATTACGTACCCAAGGTACTGAACTTTAGCTTGACCAAACTCACACTTTGATAAATTAGCTACAAGATTAGCCTGAACCAAACGCTCAAGAAATTTACTGACATGGCATAGGTGATCTTTCCAGCTGTCACTGAAGATTAATACATCATCAATATAAACAACACACCCTGCCAAACCCTCTGTTACAACATTCATGAGCTTCTGAAAAGTGGCTGGTGCATTCTTCATACCATATGGCATTACAGAACATGCAAAAATCTTTCCTAGTGTTACAAAACATGAGATCTCCCTAGCACGTTCAGTCATAGGTACTTGCCAATATCCCTTTAACAAATCAAATTTACTTATGTACCTAGCCTTTCCGATAATACATCATCAATATAAACAACACACCCTGCCAAACCCTCTGTTACAACATTCATGAGCTTCTGAAAAGTGGCTGGTGTATTCTTCATACCATATGGCATTACAGAACATGCAAAAGTCTTTCCTAGTGTTACAAAACATGAGATCTCCCTAGCACGTTCAGTCATAGGTACTTGCCAGTATCCCTTTAACAAATCAAATTTACTTATGTACCTAGCCTTTCCGATCTTGTCTATGCAACCTTCCACGCGAGGGAGAGGGTAGGTGTCTGTTTTGGTTATCTGATTAACACTTCTGTAGTCGATGCAAAGCCGCTGTGACCCACCTGGCTTAGGTACTAGAGTGACAGGAGAACTCCACTCGCTCTGACAGGGCTCAATCATCTTGTGGTCCAACAGGTAGCCAAGCTCCTTCTGAATGAGAGGAACTTTCACTGGGTTCACACGGTAAGGAGGCAGTTTAATTGGCTTTCCGTCTCCAACATCGACATCATGCATCAACACAGTGGTTCTTCCTGGAGTGTCACGGAACACTTGCGGGTACTCCTGCAGTAATGCCGAAAACTCCTGCCTTTCCTCGGGAGCTAGATGAGAAAGCTTAGTCTGGAGATCATTCATGATATCAGGATTCTTCCCCAAACTGTCATTCAGGCTCATACTGCATGGGAGAGCTTCACTTGCAGAATCGGGTGGAACAGCTACAGTGCAGACTGGGTTATTTTCGTCCCACCTGTGATATAAATTTAGCATGTTGATGTGACAAAGTTGCTTGTTCTACGATCTGGTGTGGCAGTGACATAGTTGACATCACTGAGTTTCTTCTCCACGAAATAAGGACCACTAAACTTGGCTTGAAGAGGTTGCCCATGCACTGGTAGCAGAATCAAAACCTGATCTCCTGGCTGAAAGTGGCGTAACCTGACTTCTTATCATACCAAGTCTTCATCTTCTCCTGAGCAGCTCCTAACTTCTCTCTCGCCAGCTGTAGAGCAGTGGACAGCCGTTCTTTGAACTTCATCACATACTTCAGCAGGTTGACGTCATCTTCCTCCGACAGCCAGCATTCCTTGAGTAGCTTAAGGGGTCCTCTTACTTCATGGCCAAACAGTAGTTCAAAGGGTGAGAAGCCCAGTGATTCATTTGGAGATTCTCTTGCGGCAAATACAACGAATGGAAGAATTTATCCCAATCTTTCTGATGTTCCAAACAGTATTTCCTGAGCATCGATTTGAGTGTTTGATGATATCTCTCCAATGCTCCTTGGGTCTGGGGATGGTAAGCTGAAGACGTGATCTGGGTGATGCCCAGCTCTTTCAGAGACTGCTTGAAAACATTTGACATGAAATTACTTCCCCAGTCTGACTGTACCTCCTTGGACAGACCAAACTTGGTGAAGAACCCTAGCATTTCCTTAACGACGTTCTTTGCTGAGATATTTTTAAGTGGAATGGCTTCAGGATAACCAGTAGCCATATCAATCAGGGTCAACACATAAGAAAATCCTGATGAAGTCTTAGGAAGAGGGCCCACAATATCCACCAACACACGGGTGAATGGCGCCTCAAAAGGAGGAATGGGAACTAGAGGTGCAACCTTTTCGGTCTGATTACACTTCCCCACAACTTGACAGGTGTGACAAGACTTACAATACCAGGAAATATCTCTGAAGATACCTGGCCAGTAGAAGTGCTTCAAAATGCGTGCCACAGTCTTCCTCACTCCAAGGTGTCCTGCCAAACTGGAATCATGAGCCACTCTAATGATATCCTGCCTACAAACACAAGGGATGACAACTTGATGTACAACCTCCCATTCACAGTCGGCTGATGCTGTTGGAGGTCTCCACTTCCTCATAAGTACTCCTGACTTTATATAATAACAAGTAGAAGCACCAGCTGACTCTTCCTCACTGCAAGCAGAGTTAGGTAGACCTTTCAACTCAGGGTCAGCAACCTGCAACTCAACCAACTCTTGACGAGACAAATTATCAACACTACGGGGTACTGCCTCATCTGGTGAGTGGTCCAAATTAGCAAGAGAAGTGTCAGCTAGGATAACATCATCATCATCATTATCCTCTAAGTCACCAGTAACTTTAGACTTAGCCCTAGTGATAGCACATGCAGAGAATACATCAGGGACATCACAATCCTGGGTCGCAGTCACTGGTTCACTAGACAACTGAGGAGCTGGACACACTTGACTTCCACCAATATCATTTCCAAGTAAGAAAGTTACACCTGACATTGGGAGTGTCTCAACCAACCCAACCATAACGGAACCATTAACCCCTACACCGCGGGCTTGTTTACCAATGACTTGCGTGTCCCGCGGGGTTATTTGGGCTCCAACAGACTCTCAAAAAATATTTGCCAAAAATCAGTTATTAGCCCTAGAATAATAAAATTACATATGATTATGGCACATACCTTCAGCTTTCTCCTGAAATGATTGTTGAGCCTTTGTCTGTTACCATAGGACTTGTGGAGACCTCTGAAGTAGGGTAACGAAGTCTCCACTTTACACTTCCCGACAACCCGTAATATGATTACCACAGCCAGATACAAACACTATAAACACTATTCTACAATTTTCAAGTAGTTTGGGATCCATACTCAAAAAAAAAAAAACACTGTGAAAGCAATGGAAATTACGAGCGCGTCTGATCGTCGCACTTGCGCTAGTTCGCTCTAGGCACTCTGTCATTTATTATTCATAAAAACCCTCACACTTTATATTTCTATTACTATATCACACTTATATATATATCTGGAGTCTTTCTCAATAAGTTTCATTCAGTCGTATTAGTTTATTGTCACTGAAGTCATTCAATTTTTCATTCAGTAAAATACGTAGAGAGCCATGGATTCACTTTCACTGTTATAACATATATTATTTGTACTCATATTCTTATATTACTAATTACTTACATTACTATATACATTTTCTATTCTATATTCAATATTTACCCTGCTATTTTACTTACACTATGTTATTCACTGTCACTTTCGGTAAGATAAAACTATAATACACTGTTCAATCATATGAACTGAACATCCATTGCTTTCACCTGCTATTTACACATTATTTACACATTATTTCCAAATAATTCTGCTTCCACACTTGCACTGTTAGAACTGCTTCTGGCTGTGGTAATCGAAGAAGCAGGTAACACAGAGGGGAACCTGGCACTCAGCGCACTGCCAAGAGGTGCGTTTATGCTCAGGTGTGCGGCGTGTGGTATGCTCACATACCTGACACCTGCGAATCGCAGCCTTCCTTTTCCCTGTGGCAGGCATTAGCTCAAGTCTGTGCCGATCCATATACGCCCTCTGCTCAAGTCGGTCGGGAAGTGTTACTGGATGGCGCCTTGGAGTTGCTGCTTGCACCCTACCATATCTTTCCAGCAGCTGCTGGACACAAGTCCTGGCGAACAACCTCAGGGAGAAGGACTTTGGTGGCTTGACCTTCATCTTGTACAGGATGAAGGCGTTCAACATCGTCATATCTATCAGATGCAGAAAAGCTTTCCTGTACCACCTAGTATTCTTCCTGAGGCAGTTGATCTCACCAATCATCATGTCGGACTTGTCCACCAGCCGCATGTTGATATTATAGTCCAACACAGCATCAGGTTTCATCACAGGTTCGCCTGTCCTACGGTCGACCTTCCCACTGTCTCTCATCTCCCCCTTATGTACGGTGGTGAGCATGTGCACGACCCTCTTGTCATGCCACCGTATTGCCAGCATCTTCTAACACTTGCGTAGGTGCACGTCTCCTCACTGCGAGGTTCCCGCCTCTGGGAATTTGGGGAAGTTGGTACGATTACTTTTCACAGTGCAGCAGGAGCCAATGCCGTGCTCAGAAAGGTATTTGGAAAGTTTCGGTGCTGTATAGTAGTTGTCTGTATACAGCACATGATTCCCACCAAAATACTTTTCTAGGAGCACTTTCACTACACAGCCTGAGAAGCCAAGGGGGTGTGTTTTATCGAGATCGACAGTGCTGGCTGAATATATGATGAAGTCAAGGATGTACCCCATCTTGCAGTTGCACAGTACAAAGAACTTAATTCCAAAGCGATGGCGTTTGCTTGGAATGTACTGAACAAACCGAAGACGTCCTCTGAACAAAACCAAGGATTCATCGATGACAACCTTCTGAAAGGGGTGGAAGAATGACATGAACTTATCCTTCATTCTGCTCAGAATCTCCCGGATCTTCCAGAGTGGGTCGGTTTGGGAAGGTACATCATTGTCGGCAAAGTGCAGGTTTCCCATGATGTTCCGGAAGCGATCTCTGGCCATGTACTTATTGAAGGTGGGTGAGGGTATTAAGGAGTCCATGGACCAGTATTCTTCCAACTCGTGCTTCTTGGAGTGTGGCATGAGAAGCATGAGGGCAAAGAACACATACAGCTTCTGCACTCCCAGCATGGACCACTGTTGCATCTTGGCTGCACCTGTACCACTTGCAGCACGTTGTGATTCATACCTGTTGGTCTCATCACATATGTGCTGCATGACTTCGTCATCTAGGAAGGCCAAAAGGTAGTCGACACACTCAGCATTTTCGTCCATAGTGAAGGCAGGCTGAACTCCTGAGGAGCTCTCATCAAAAACTAGATTTTCGGGGACAAAATCTGACCCTTCCGTCCACGCGAAGGCGTCCAGGATTCCCTGTCGTGGCGGTGTAGGGCGGGTGGTGGTGGTGGTGGTGGCGGAGGTTGGCTGTGAGGGAGGTTTATCTCGGTCAAGGCCACTCTCACTGACCCTAGGTTGCTGTACAGCACTAGCAGCCCTTACCCTACTAGCTACACTACTTTTCACTCTCCTTGATATACCTCTACCTCTACGGCCTGCCTTCACTGTTGATGCTGGTGGTGACTCCGACGACGAAGACTCCAGAGATAACTCAGCCGACGATGATGAAGAGATGAGTAAAGCGGGGCTTGGGGAACGGGGAGGTGAATGCACTCGTGACTCATGGCGGGCTGGGTCACGTGGGGGCATTGTTCTGGGGCTAACACGCCGCCTTTTCACTCCCTTCCCAAATTCTTGTCCTTGCTGCACTAAAGGCTCCTTTCCCTTGGAGCTAGACACTGATTCACTTACCGTAGCACTCGTTGTTGCTGTTTCTGGTGCGATAACCTCACCCGGCTCATCACACGATTCACCCGAATCGTCATAGTCACTGTCCATCATTATCATGGACAATTCTGCCAGTTCACATGCCACTGCAGAGTCACTAAGGCCTTTCCTGCTTGCCTCACCACTTTTCTTAGGAGTAGAGGTCACCGGGCCCTTTGCAATGGGCGCAGAAGCTGCAGGAATGGCGGGGCGCGAGTGCGACATGGTTTCTCTACAGCAGAGGACAAGGAACTAAATGCCGCGGCTTATCTGAGAAGGGAAGGGTTGACAATGACACTTTAGGCTGACTGCTGCTAACTTACAGGCTAATTTTTTATAGGTAGAAAATCTCGGCAATAAATAAAGAAATAGGTAGTTCCAGGTGAATGTAAATGTCAGTTAGGATTCTCCCTTCCTTTCTGATATATATTTTTATTACAGACATCGATTACAAGGCATAAATCAAAGGGGAAATTACCGTGGTAATGTAGCGAATGAATGCACGTGAGGTTTTGTCAGGTGATAATTAGCCAATTTCTGGTGTATAACACTATCAGTTACCATTTTTTTTTTTTTGTATATATTATTTGGTATAAGTATAGGGCATAGGGCGTATTTCAATGGAAGAAATCTGTGGAAAAATCAGGGGAAAATTTCCGTAGTGCAGCGCGGCGTGGGAGGTGAGAGGAGAGGGTAATGGAGGACAGGTAGGGAGGGGAGTCACGAAGGGGGTAAAATCGCTAAATTGTCAACAATGGATGGGAGTACAGACGAGATTTGGAGTGCTGACTAGTGTTGGACATTGGCAGTACTGATAGATGATACAAGCCACCACTTGAGAGCCCGGGATAATTCAAAATAACACAGAATCACAAAAGTGACGCCCCGCGGTATGATCCATTGTGGCTGAGCGTCACGAAAGTGACGCCCCGCGGTTAAGGGGTTAACAAAACCAGACTCTAAATTCACTCTGCACAGAGGGACAGAGAAGTAATTATTCCCTACACCTTGTAAGATTACAGTTGCATCAGAGGAATTAACATCAGAGCCTAGAACACTGGTCAGCATAAGGGATTGGCAAGCACCTGTATCACGATATATTTTAACTGATTTCCTCTCATTACTGTCCAGAGGACTGACAAAACCATCAGACAGGAAATTAGCACATGAACTCTTTAGAGTGTCACCCACGTTACTGCTCAAAAGAGGAGCTTCATCATGAGAATTTAATTTACCCCTCAAAGCAGGTTCAGTTAACTCGGTTAAAGAATTCTGGGAACTCTCAAGGGTGGACACTAGACCAATTGACTGAATATTTAAAGACTCCATTTTGTTCACATCACTCTGTCTCCTGAAACATTTCTCCGTAGTATGACCAAGCTTACTGCAATAAGTACATTTACTTTTCTGAAATCTAGAGGTCGAGCTGGTATTTACTTCCTGAGAAACATCATCTTTATTCTCTTTCCTGTTACCTGTACTCTGAGTAGAGGCAACGTACTTACTCTCAGCTTTCCTTTTTTCTTAAGAATATCTCTTGTGAGTGAGAACATATTCATCAGCTAAAACTGCAGCATCAGACAAATTATCTATTCTTTTCTCATCAAGATATAGGCTTACATCTTTATTAATACACCTTTTGAAGTCCTCCAGCAAAATCATCTGCTTAAATTTATCAAAATCAGAATTTACATTCTTAGAATTTAACCACTGCTCTAACAGATCTTCTTTGGTTTTTGCATACTCAACATGGGATTGCTTATCTTGCTTATAAGTTGTCCTAAATTTTACTCTATAGGCTTCAGGAACAAGCTCATAGGCCTTAAGAATCAAGCTCTTAACTACATCATAATTATCAGATTGATCCTGAGGCAAAGATGCATAAGTTACTTGAGCTTTACCGGTGAGAACACTCTGAAGGAGTACTGGCCAACACTTTTTGGGCCAATTAAAACCTTTAAGTACCCTCTCAAACACCTGAAAATACTTTGTTAAATCAGATTCATTAAAAGGAGGGACAAGTTTAACATTTTTAGCCACATCAAAATCATCAGAGCTAGATGATCCAGTTCCACCTTGTTTCATGCGATACTCATGGTCTGCCTGAATCCTAGCAAGTTCAATTTGTGCCTGAGCCTGTGCCTGTGCCTCCTGAATACGAGCCTGAGACTCAGCCTCCTTAACACGTGCCTGAAACTCAGCCTCCTTAGCACGAGCCTCCTGCAGGGCTAGCTGAAACTTAGCTATTTCAATCTGCCTTTGCTCATCTGGAGGAGTTATATTAAACAAGCTTGTATTAATCATGCTAACAATTTGATCTTTAGATTGATGAGAGCGAACAGCAATTCCCAATTGCTGAGCAACAAGCTTAAGTTCATTCTTTGTTCTGTTTTCTACATCACACACTGTTTGCATATTTGACAAAAAATCTTTGGCTTCATCAGGAGTAGTAATAGTAGACATCATGAATTAATCACAGTCACAAAATATCAAGCAATATCCTTATGATAATATCCTGAAAATCCTGATAAGAGGTCGCCAAATTAATGTTACAGAACAGAGAGAGATAATGAACACTTCAAGTGAGAATACTAAAATCACTACTGTCCCGCAAAGTTCCAGGTTCAAAACAAAAGACCTAGGTAAAATTACAAGTCAAAATTTAATGCTCAAACTAACAACTAAATATTCAGAACTCATAAGGATAATGTAATGGCAAAACAAGTCATATATATGGTTAACTGCAAAAGCCTCTATTAACACGAATTTAGCAAGAGCAAATTTATCTAAGTCAGCCCTGATAAAATGAAAAAAACGAATAATGCTGAGTTAAAGCAAGATATAATATTATTACAGATACAAAATATTACTAATACTGGCTGACAGTATGGAACCAATATGAATCATAAAAACTTTACCAGGCTTACGAATTAACGCCTTAGGCTATATAGTACAAGAACAATGGTAATAACACTTATACTCAAATTATACAGCAGCTAGATGGCTGGAGATTTCCTGAACACTCACAAAAATAATAATATATTGTACAGGGGAGGACAGAGATGTGAACAGAATGAGTAGACCTAAGTGGCCGCTAATGCAGAGACTGAGCTCATTATATAGGGGGCCGGCAGAGCTTGATTCAACTTGTAAGAAGGACGCACAAATGAAGGCATAGGGGACGAAGAGTTGACAATCCTGCTCTGAACAACAGAAAGAACGACTTACTCTACTATAAGAGGGAGAAGGGGGGAGTGAGGTAGAACATGCAAGCCTGGTCACTATGGAAGCCAAGTGGCGAATCGTGAACAAACATGCATCATACTGTACATTAGGATCATACAAAGGATGATGCAATCATGAACAAAACTGTATCATGTTAGAATTATACAAGGGATGATGAAATCATAAGCTATGTAACAATATATATATATATATATATATATATATATATATATATATATATATATATATATATATATATATATATATATATATATATATATATGTATATATATATATATAAATATATATATATATATATATATATATATATATATATATATATATATATATATATATATGTAATGCAGTGTGTTCTGAGTCCTGAATCCTCAGGAACAGACACAGTGCGGTCCTGGGTTCTTTGTTCCTGACCAGGTCAGTACCAGCAAGGAAGGAAAAACAAAAACACTGCTGGTCAAAAGGCACTCTTATATATTAACTAAAGACTGATACACACACTGTTCTATGAGCAAAAGTGAGTAACTTACAATGACTCAGAATAACATTCACAATAATCACTTTCCACCTAGTTCAGCGAGTCTGAACTATACACGGAGTTACATCTTCCTGTTATAGATTTGTTTCCACACACAGTGTAACTGAGAAGATATCACCAGTATGTCAGATACATCACATTCAACATATGAGGACAGTATGGTATACCCAATGTGAGAGGCACATGACATAGATGATAATATATATTCCAGCCCTTAAGTCTAAGTATCCACGTGACATAGACGAGTTCCTAGCTAGTACAAAGGATCTGCGTGACATGGATGATACCCTAGCTAATCTTAGGCTATGGACGGTTTACATTGGACGAGAGTATATAATGTCTTACACTTGATGGGGGGGACAAGGGGGGGGTATTAGTGAGTCAAGGGTGGGTCTGTTCACGTGGGAACGGGGGTTGGGGCTGGGGGAGGGGAGGGAGAGCACACTGGGGAGGGGTGACACTGACATACGTTGTCCTGTGGGGACAACATTGGGGGAGGGTTCTCACTGTAGGGAAATCGAACCGTGGGTGGCTGTTGAACACTCCACTTGCATGATCACAGGTGGTAGAATTCACTATGGCACACCGGGGGGGGGGGATAACGCCGCGGCTGTCGGGGAAGAGGGAGAGGGGCATAGAGCACTAGGGGATAGTTGGACAACACTAGGGGGGAGGCACCACGGATATGGGGGAGGAGTCACAGGGGTCGGTTCACTGGGGGTGGGGTGTAACAAAACTGGTGGAGGGCAAAACCATAGGTTCTCATACTCAAGATTCTGGTGGAGGGGAGGACAAGGCCCATGGGGCTGGAGGGCCTATGTTGGGAGTTTCAGATCGTGGCCGGGCATGGGAGATGGGCCGCCCGGCGAGTAGGACAGGGGAGGGTGGTCTGGGCTGTTGCCACTAGTCCTGGAGGGGTGGGCAGGTGGTGTGTTGGGCAGCTCCCTAGCAGCTATGGCCCAGCATGAGACAGGGCTCTCCAGGCTAGGGCTGAAGAAGGCCAGGAGACGCGCTGCTCGGCGCTTGCCCTTGGTCATCGTTGGGGTCCTGAGAGAGGACCTGGGGAAGCCCAGGGCTGAGGTTGGCCATGGGGAGGGAGGCGCCCGGGGAGGGAGGCGCCCGGGGTGGACTGCTGCCTCGTTCTGCAGGGGCGGCCATCAAGGAAGGGCTGTGGCCACCGTCACAGAGGGAGCCCCAGCTGCTGCCACAGGCACGGGGGGAGGTCTGCCGTCTCCGGGGGCTGTGGTCTCGGGGTCGGGAGGAGGCCGACAGGGGTGAGCTGCGGCCTCTCGTCCTGGGGGAGTCCAACAACACCCGGGGGTGCAGGGACAGGACACCTGCCCTCGGGGATGTCACACCCGCTCTGGTCTCTGGTGGGGTCCCTGAAAAGGAGCAGAAACCGTCCTCTTGTGTAGATGGGCGGGGAGAGCGACATCTTACTCCACAATGCACAATTTAATTAGCTCTGTAGGCTCTGAAGGCTTTACGACATACAAGCTCTTCAAGTGGCTTGTAACACTGTTGTCCCCTGTTGTAGGCACTATCTCTGATTCATTTGTACAAAACAATGAGGATTTGGTAAGAAAGTTAATATCTCTAAATGTCATGTACCCCTACAAATTAGTCAGCTTTGATGTTAAATCATTATCCACAAATGTCCCTGTTGATGATGTTTTAACTTTCCTGCCAAGCATTCTGGGTAGTAACACTGATGGTATTCCCTCTGAAAACATTATCAAACTAATTAAATTGTGCATTGTGAATTCTTCTTTTACCTTTGAAGGTAAATTTTACACACAAAAATTTGGTATGGCCATGGGTTATCCCCTCTCTCCAGTTCCGGCAAATATTTACATGGAATACTTTGAGAAACATTTACTGACCTCCATAAAGGAGCAAAACATAGTTTGGCTCCGATATGTTGATGATATTTTGTGCTTCTGGCCTAACAGTCTTGCCATTGATGAATTTCTCCTGCAATTTAATTCGTTAGTTCCATCGATTAAGTTTACTCATGAGATGGAAATGGATAATGAATTGCCATTTTTGGATGTAGAAGTTATCAGGGACCAAAATGTTTTGAAGACTAAGGTATACAGAAAACCTACAAATATTATGTCATATGTTCATTACTATTCAAACCATCATATTAATGTAAAAAGATCTGTGTTCATATCCATGTACAGTAGCCCAAGAAAGTTCTGCGACAAATATTAACGTATCTGGTAACTCTGGCATCCGACTTAAACTACCACACTCGTTCCATGCATACCTCCTCCACTTCCACGTTCATCATTCGGTGTTGTCAATATTCTTAAACTGAAACGTGTGAATCTTGGAGGGTTGACTCATGTCAGCTCAGACTTAGACTAAGGGTGATACAAAATTGTCATTGATCATTACACAGTCTGCGTTGCTTCACAGGCTTCAGTAGTGACATTATTATGTTATAAGTTCGAGTTAAAAGGGCACCATTGATTATCTGTATTAGTTACTCGCTGTCAGCTTCATATATATAGATTTAGCTTTATGCAGCATGACATAATTTCTGAGAAAATTCGGTAGCGTGAAACATAATCTATAACTTTTTAGTATGTTTATGGTATACGTTCATTTAGGAATATTGATTTCTGTTCCTGCATGATAATGGCAGAGGTTGTGTATTATCGTTAACAGCAAAATGTTAGGTCCGTCATCTATCTTCTCGACCACACTGAAAACATTACAATACCACATCATATTCATGCGTATTATAGACACAGATTAATGCTCATGAACAAAAAAAAAAACAAAAAAGGAAATAAAACAAAACAGTAAATACAACAAAACAGCAAGCCTTGTTTTATTTAGACCCATCCCTCTATAGGAGGAACACAACAAAATAGTGTTTGACCACAATAACAAATTAAACAAATAATGCCTCAGCTCAAAACAATACCAGAGAAATAATTTATAGTAGAATATCAGTATTTGGTCCAGCCACCATTACCGTCTATCACGGTCCGAAGACGTCTAAGCATAGACTCCACATGATTGTGATTGACTTGGGGCTTCGTTCTTAGAACCTCCCACTCTGTCTGCACTTGACGCCACAGTTGATCTGATGTCCTCTCGTTGGTGGGCTCCCCAACATTGACGATAATGGCCCACACTTTTTCAATTGGGTTCAAATCAGGGCTGTTGGGAGGCAATGGCAGTAGCTGGAGGCGAGGTTGCTCCTGAAACCATTGTCTCACCACCCTGGCTGTGTGGATGGGGCAGTTGTCCTGCATGAAAATGATAGTTTCTGGATAGAGGAGGGCCATAGCACGAACCGTAGGCAGCATAACCTCATCTAGGATTTCTATGTATTATTCAGCTGTAAACCTTCCTTCCATCCTTGTGACCTCCCCAACTCCATACAGACAAATCCAACCCCAAACGTTCCAGGTAACGTGCCCACTGCGTGCCTCCTCGTAGACATGTTCAGGATCATATCTGAAAGAAAAATTGCCAAAGACAAGTGATAAAGCCTGGCCAATAGGAAAGATATTCACTTATTGTATAACATCCCAGCGGCTATAAACCTTACTGGAGTGCGTGGTTAATAACCAAGGGTCAGCCTAAACATATGATGACATTAAGGGCATAAAGAGTTCCATGAACACCTATGGTAAAAATTGAGATAAACAAAATATGGTTGGGTTTTTCTTCCCTACTTATATTTTTGCATTATGATTTAGACATTAACACAGTGGCTCTTGTCATTTCCCTATCTAGTTGCATAGTCTTAATTATAGTACAGTACACAGTTATGTTAAATACCTCGTATTGTTTGGCCTCCAGCAGTGTAGTCGTCCATGTGTGGTGGAGCTGAAGGTCTTCTCGTCTGAGAATACGACTCTTCCCCAGTAATCAAGGTCCTGATCTGCAAATCGGTGAGCGAAATCGAGCCGCAACTGTTTATGCCTTTCCATTAATTTTGGATTCACTGCTGGTGATCTATGTCGATAGCCCATCTTCTTCAGTCGTGTGCGTATTGTTTCTGTAGACAGGTATAGTTGCAAATGTCGCTTTGCTTCTTCAGCGTTAGAGAATAGGTGGTTATCAATGTAAAGTCTTAGTTGCTGCTCCTGCTCTGCCGTAGTCTTTCTTCTCGCTCCTCGCCTATGATTTTCAGTTACTTCACCCTCTTCCTCCCACCTGTTCAGCCACCGGTAAACAGTTGATCTGTGCACTCCAACTTGCCCCGCAATGTCGTCGGCTGACATCCCACTCTTGCTCATTCCGACAATCTTTCCACGGAGAGCAATCTTCGCAGCGTGACGCTCGATGTCTTGCAGGCCGGGCGTGATGGTGGGGTGTGATCACGACTATGTCTCCAGCACTCTCATCAATTTGGTTCATTTATACGTTCGCTTTTTTTCAGTGAAAACCATCTGAACACGAATCCGTAACATGGCGCCCCTTATCTCCCTTCCTCGTCTACTAATTAAGTGCTGAACTGATAAACCTACAGTGTTACGACACCTGGCTCTGATTTTACCAGTTATTTTAATCAATAAACGTGTGTGTGTGTGTGTGTGTGTGTGTGTGTGTGTGTGTATTCTTGGGTATAACAAGATATGTCAAGCTCCATAAAGCTAAATCTATATATATGAAGCTGACAGCGAGTAAATAATACAGATAATCAGTGGTGCCCTCTTAACTCGAACTTATAACATAATAATGTCACTACTGAACCCTGTGAAGCAACGCAGACTGTGTAATGATCAATAACAATTTTGTATCACCCTTAGTCTAAGTCTGAGCTGACATGAGTCGACTCTCCAAGATTCACACGTTTCAGTTTAAGAACATTGACAACACTGAATGATGAACATGGAAATGGAGGAATTATGCATGGAACGAGTGTGGTAGTTTAAGTCGGATGCCAGAGTTACCAGATACGTTAATATTTGTCGCAGAACTTTCTTGGGCTACTGTACCTAAGAGCATATAGAATTTCAGACCCAGAATTTTTAGATGATGAACTAAAAATGATTCAGAGTATTGGAAAGAAGCTAAAATATCCACAAAGCATACTAACTCAGTGCCACAATACAGCCAAGAAACGATTCCTTGAAGGGAAAACTAATAAGCCAGATCGCCAGAACATTCAAAGAACCCTTGTCCTCCCCTTCCATGAAAATTTTCTTGATGTTGTTCACATACTGAGGAAACTCAATGTATAAGTAGTATTCATATATGAGAACACCATCAAAAAAAACCTCATCAAGAACAGCACTTTCAGTAATTCAGGCGTTTACAAAATCCCGTGTAAAAGCTGTAACAAATTTTACATAGGACAATCTGGAAAATATTTGGAAATTAGAATCTCACAACATAAATACAGTGTAAGGACAGCCCAACATAGTAGTGGTTTATTTCAGCACAAAGCATCCAGTGATCACCATATTGACAGGACAGGCTCCAAGATTCTAGCAAGATCGAAAAGCTTAGATGAAAGAAATGTAATAGAATCTTGTCTAATTTCTGGCACCTATCAAAAGAATGTAAACATGAGCTATGGCCATTTTAAGTGTGATAAATTGTTAACTGAATTAATTTTAAAACAGTATCCCCCAGACTAACAAGTGATTGTTCCCTGTCATCTCGTGGTGGTGTAGTGGGACACACCAAGCATTAATCCTCTAGGTCTTAAGTTAAGCAGCAGTATTTATCCCCTCCTCCCTCCCCCCTCTCCCCTTCCCCCTTCCCCTCCTCCCTCCCCCTTCCCCCTCCCTTCCACTCCCCTTTCCTCCCCTCCTACTCCCTCCTCCTTTGTCACGTGCATTTTTAGATTCAGGTCATCCTTTGTTGTGTTCTACTCCCTGCTGCAGGTGACCATAAGTTGAACCGCAGGTAAAAATTCAGGTCATCCATTGTTCTGTGTGCTTCTACCTGCTGCGGGTGTGCATAAAAGACCTCTACCCTTTACGTTTCTGTCTCACTCTGTCTGAATATGTAATATACGAAATTACTCACTGTCACTCCTTTCATGTCTCCTGTGGTTAGTTTGCATACATATCTTCACGGTGAAATGAAGTCTCTGCATATATATATATATATATATATATATATATATATATATATATATATATATATATATATATATATATATATATACAGTAAACCCTCAAGGATCCGGACTTCAAAGATCTGGATTTTGCGAAGATCCGGACCATTTCTTGGCAAATTTTCAATTTAAAACATAGGCTACAAGATACACAATTTATTAATTAAAATTTACGAAAAAAAAATATTTGTACACATTATTATACTATCCTATTAATTTTATACTGTATTAAATTTAATTTAAATTTTATCGGTTCTTCGGTATCCTTTTGTGAGGCCCGCACATGTGAATGGGGGGGGGGGGAATGCGGCCTTGAGGGGACAATAAGCTGAGGCAGTTGACCGAGTGTGAGTCACGGGAACACAGTGACCGAGTGAAAGCACAGTTTTCTTTCTTTACTCTTCCACCATGGCTCCAAAGCGCAAACATACGGAGCTAACCATAGGTGAAAAACTTGAATTACTAGAAAAATTAGAAAAGGGTGTACCAGTGTCTCGGTTAAGTGAGGAATATGGTGTTGCAAAACAAGCAATCAATGATATAAAGAGAAACAAAGCCAAGCTTCGTGGTTTTGCTGCCAAGGCAGGTGGAAGTGGAAGTGGAAGTGCAGGTCCCAGTTCCCAAGTGAAGCGTAAGATCGTTATGAGTGGACTCTGATTAAGAAGTCAGAGGCACCCCCACTAGAACCCGAGGATGAACAACAGAAAGTGACACCTTGGCAAGGTGAATATAAAAAATAACTGTTTATTTTTATTTTGCATTAAGTTATACCTAAACCACCATAAGTTTTCTTTCATATGAGAAAATTTATATAATTTCTGGAAGATCCGGATTTATCGAGATCCGGACAGGGTTATAGCCCCAATTAGTACGGATCTTTGAGGGTTTACTATATATATATATATATATATATATATATATATATTTATATATATATATATATATATATATATATATATATATATATATGCGAGGAAGAAGGAACCAAAGTCCATGAGCCAGCAGTAACAGTTCCCTCCAAGAGAAAAACAAAATACAATAGAGAGCCAAATTCAAGATCCGATCATTTTGAGATGCCTGGACACACTGCATTTGAAAGACTGGAGATCATAGGCAGCAGGAAATATAGACAAAGGAAGACAATTCCAGAGCTGACCTGTTGCATAAATAAAAGACTGGGAGTAACGGTTAACTCTTGCATTAGAGAGTTGGACAGAAAAGGGATGAGAGTTTGCTGCCAGACGGGTGCTACGCGCCCATCGTAGAGGTGGAGGAATGCAAGCAGACAGTTCAGAGGAGCAGTGACCATTAAAGTAGCGATAGAAAAGAGATAAAGATGCAACAGTGCGGCGAAGAGATAGAGGTTGAAGGGAGTCAGTAAGAGGAGGAGAGTTAATGAGACGAAAAGCCTTTGACTAAACCCTATTGAGAAGAGCTGTATGTGGGGAGCCTCCCCACACATGAGAGTTGTACTCCACACAGGGGCGGATAAAACCCCTGTATAGAGTCAACAATTGTGCAGGGGTAAAGAAAGAGCGGAGTCGGCTTAGCACACCCAATCTCTTGGAAGCAGATTTTACAAGAGATGTAATATGATCTTTCCAAGATAAGTCCCGAGTAAATGAAACCACAAGCATGTTCAAAGATGATGCAGGATTAAGCTGAATATTATTAAACATTAGTGGGTATACCTGTGGAAGATTTTGTTGGGTTGATAGGTGTAAGAACTGAGTCTTAGATGTATTAAAGACAACAAGATTATTTTTACCCCAGTCAGAGATACGAGCCAAGTCAGACATTAGGTGTGCCATAGCCTCATCCCTTGTTTCTTGAAGTAACTGTTGAGATGGGCATTGCGGGAACCTAATGGAAAGGTGAAAGGTGGAGTCATCAGCATATGAGTGGATAGGGTTAGATGTACAGCTTAGAAGATCATTGATGAATAAAAGGAAGAGAGTTGGTGATAGGACAGAGCCCTGAGGAACACCACTGTTTATAGATCTAGGAGAAGAACGATGGCCGTCTACAACAGCGGCTATAGAACGACCAGAAAGGAAGCTAGCGATGAAGGCACAGATAGAAGGATAGAAACCGTAGGAGGGCAGTTGGAAATTAAAGATTTATGCCAGACTCGATCGAAAGCCTTTGAGATGTCAAGTGCAATGGCAAAGCTTTCGCCAAAGTCCCGAAAGGAGGACGACCAGGAGTCTGCAGAGAGCAGGGGTTTTCAATGAGTGGAAAAATCATCATCATCATCACCATCATCATCATTATCATCATCTGGACCTCCTTTCCAACCCTAGGGCAGGGTGAAGAGTAGCAACGTCCAGAGAGCCCAAATTTGCCAAGTCCAATGGTCCACACTTCCATTCACTCGTTACTCAAACCCCCGGAATCCTGGCTCTATCGGATACGCCAAAAACATTCACCACATTCGGTAGCTTCACAGAAACGTATTCAATAGAGTCAGTCTGGACGCTGCCACGTTAAAAAGGGGTGCCAAATCCCTGATCATGCACTTCTCACAACATTCATCCAGCCAGCTCGATCTTTTGTCAGTTCCCTAACCTCACCAACTTTCAAACCTCTCTTCCTCACACACTCATCCACCATATCTCTCCACCTTTTCCTTGGCCTACCTCGCCTGCTCCCTCCTTCAAATTCGCTCACATATACCTTTTTCACCACTTTATTGTTATCCATTCTCTCCACATGACCATACCATCTCAGCACACTCTCTTCGATTCTGGTGTCCACTGACTTCCTCGCTCCACACCTTTCGCAAATCACATTATTTCGTATCCTATCCACCCTCTGTACTCCACATACATTCCTCAGCAGTCCCATCTCCATTGCTCTTGCTCGTGACTTTTCATTTTCATGCCACACCATAGTCTCACATCTATATGTTTCATCTGGCACTAACTATATGTTTCATCTGTGTGTTACAGCAAGCTTCGCGCAGCTGTAACACACACACACACACACACACGCACACACACATCTATATATATATATATATATATATATATATATATATATATATATATATATATATATATATATATATATAGATCGATAGATATAGATAGATATAGATATATATATATATATATCTATATATATATATATATATATATATATATATATATATATATATATATTGTTACGGAACAGAGAGAGATAATGAACACTTCATGTGAGAATACTAAAATCACTACAGGCCCGCAAAGTTCCGTGTTCAAAGCAAAAGACCTAGGTAAAATTACAACTTAAAGTTTAATGCTCAAATGAACAACTGGACATTCAGGACTCATAAGGATAATGTATTGGCAAAACAAGATACATATATGGTTGACTGCAATAACCTCTATTAACACGAATTTAGCAAGAACAATTTTATCTAAGTCAGCCCTGATAAAATGAGAAAACCGGATAATGCTGAGTTAAAGTAATATATAATATTATTACAGATACAAAATATTACTAATACTGGCTGACAGTATTGAACTTATATGAATCATAAAAACTTTACCAGGCTTACGAATTAACGCCTTAGGCTATACAATACAAGACAAATGGTAATAACATCTATTCTCAAACTATACAGCAGCTAGATGGCCGGACACTTCCTGAGCACTCATTAAAAAAAATTATATACTGTACAGGGGAGGACAGAGATGTGAACAGAATGAGTAGATCTAAGTGGCTGATAATGAAGAGACTGAGCTTGATTCAACTTGTAAGAAGGACACGCAAATGAAGGCATAAAGGACGAAGAGTTGACAATCCTGCTCTGAACAACAGAAAGAACGGCTTACTCTACTTTAAGGGGGAGAAGGGGGAAATGAGGTAGAACACGCAAGCCTGGTCACTGTGGAAGCCACGTGGCGAATCGTGAACAAACACGTAACATACTGTACATTAGGATCATACAAAGGATGATGCAATCATGAACAAAACTGTATCATGTTAGAATTATACAAGGGATGATGAAATCATAGGCTATGTAACACCTCCCCACAAAGAAAAAGAAATTAAAAAGGAAATTTCTTATTACTCTAAAACAATCTGTCTAAAGTCTAGATAAGCAATCTGCAATAACATTTTCTTTCCCCTTGACATGTTGTATGTCTAATGAATACTCCTGAAGAAGTAGACTCCATCTTGTCAATCTCTGATTTTTATCTTTAAACTTACTAAGGAATTTCAGTGGGTTATGATCGGTATAAATGACTATGGGGTCAAAACCAGAACACAAATAAAATGAAAAATGCTGTAAACCCAAAATCAAGGCCAAAAGCTCTTTCTCAATAGTTGAATAGTTCTTTTGAGGTGAAGTGAACTTCTTACTGTAATAAGATACAGGGTGTTCAATACCCTGATCATCCTCTTGCAGCAAAACAGCCCCAGTCCCATATCACTTGCGTCAACAGCCATCTTAAAAGGCTTAGCAAAATTTGGATTAGCGAGCACTGGCTGACTTAATAGGATAGCTTTAAGTTTGCTGAAAGAAGATTCACAGTTATCGGCCCAGACAAATTTAACTCCCTTTTTCAGTAGGTCTGTAAGTGGTGATACAAGAATTGAAAAGTTAAGAACAAATCTCCTGTAATAACCTACCATTCCCAAAAAATCTTTGTAGCTCTTTCCTACTTTTATGTCTGGCAAGATCTCTTATAACCTGAACCTTAGCTCCTGGTGGTGCAACGTGTCCATCACCAATTACGTACCCAAGGTACTGAACTTTAGCTTGACCAAACTCACACTTTGCTAAATTAGCTACAAGATTAGCCTGAACCAAACGCTCAAGAAATTTACTGACATGGCATAGGTGATCTTTCCAGTTGTCACTGAAGATTAATACATCATCAATATAAACAACACACCCTGCCAAACCCTCTGTTACAACATTCATGAGCTTCTGAAAAGTGGCTGGTGCATTCTTCATACCATATGGCATTACAGAACATGCAAAAGTCTTTCCTAGTGTTACAAAACATGAGATCTCCCTAGCACGTTCAGTCATAGGTACTTGCCAGTATCCCTTTAACAAATCAAATTTACTTATGTACCTAGCCTTTCCGATCTTGTCTAAGCAATCTTCCACGTGAGGGAGAGGGTAGGTGTCTGTTTTGGTTATCTGATTAATACGTCTGTAGTCGATGCAAAGCCGCTGTGACCCACCTGGCTTAGGGACTAGAGTGACAGGAGAACTCCACTCGCTCTGACATGGCTCAATCATCTTGTGGTCCAACAGATAGCCAAGCTCCTTCTGGATGAGAGGAATTTTCACTGGGTTCACACGGTAAGGAGGCAGTTCAATTGGCTTTGCGTCTCCAACATCGACATCATGCATCAACACAGTGGTTCTTCCTGGAGTGTCACGGAACACTTGCGGGTACTCCTGCAGTAATGCCGAAAACTCCTGCCTTTCCTCGGGAGCTAGATGAGAAAGCTTAGTCTGGAGATCATTCATGATATCAGGATTCTTCCCCAAACTATCATTCAGGCTCATACTACATGGGAGAGCTTCACTTACAGAATCGGATGGAACAGCTACAGTGCAAACTGGGTTATTTTCGTCCCACCTGTGATATAACTTTAGCATGTTGATGTGACAAAGTTGCTTGTTCTACGATCTGGTGTGGCAATGACATAGTTGACATCACTGAGTTTCTTCTCCACGAAATAAGGACCACTAAACTTGGCTTGAAGAGGTTGCCCATGCACTGGTAGCAGAATCAAAACCCGATCTCCTGGCTGAAAGTGGCGTAACCTGGACTTCTTATCATACCAAGTCTTTATCTTCTCCTGAGCAGCTCCCAAATTCTCTCTCACCAGCTGTAGAGCAGTGGACAGCCGTTCTTTGAACTTCATCACATACTCCAGCATGTTGACGTCATCTTCCTCCGACAGCCAGCATTTCTTGAGTAGCTTAAGGGGTCCTCTTACTTCATGGCCAAACAGTAGTTCAAAGGGTGAGAAGCCCAGTGATTCATTTGGAGATTCTCTTGCGGCAAATACAACGAATGGAAGACCTTTATCCCAATCTTTCTGATGTTCCAAACAGTATTTCCTGAGCATCGATTTGAGTGTTTGATGATATCTCTCCAATGCTCCTTGGGTCTGGGGATGGTAAGCTGAAGACGTGATCTGGGTGATGCCCAACTCTTTCAGAGACTGCTTGAAAACATTTGACATGAAATTACTTCCCCGGTCTGACTGTACCTCCTTGGGCAGACCAAACTTGGTGAAGAACCCTAGCATTTCCTTAACCACGTTCTTTGCTGAGATATTTTTAAGTGGAATGGCTTCAGGATAACGAGTAGCCATATCAATCAGGGTCAACACATAAGAAAATCCTGAAGAAGTCTTAGGAAGAGGGCCCACAATATCCACCAACACACGGGTGAATGGCGCCTCAAAAGGAGGAATGGGAACTAGAGGTGCAACCTTTTCGGTCTGATTACACTTCCCCACAACTTGACAGGTGTGACAAGACTTACAGTACCAGGAAACATCTCTGAAGATACCTGGCCAGTAGAAGTGCTTCAAAATGCGTGCCACAGTCTTCCTCACTCCAAGGTGTCCTGCCAAACTGGAATGATGAGCCACTCTAATGATATCCTGCCTACAAACACAAGGGATGACAACTTGATGTACAACCTCCCATTCACAGTCGGCTGATGCTGTTGGGGGTCTCCACTTCCTCATAAGTACTCCTGACTTTATATAATAACAAGTAGAAGCACCAGCTGACTCTTCCTCACTGCAAGCAGAGTTAGCTAGACCTTTCAACTCAGGGTCAGCAACCTGCAACTCAACCAACTCTTGACGAGACAAATTATCAACACTACGGGGTACTGCCTCATCTGGTGAGTGGTCCAAATTAGCAAGAAAAGTGTCAGCTAGGATAACATCATCATCATCATTATCCCCTAAGTCACCAGTAACTTTAGACTTAGCCCTAGTGACAGCACATGCAGAGAATACATCAGGGACATCACAATCCTGGGTCGCAGTCACTGGTTCACTAGACAACTGAGGAGCTGGACACACTTGACTTCCACCAATATCATTTCCAAGTAAGAAGGTTACACCTGACATTGGGAGTGTCTCAACCAACCCAACCATAACGGAACCATTAACAAAACCAGACTCTAAATTCACTCTGCACAGAGGGACAGAGAAGTAATTATTCCCTACATCTTGTAAGATTACAGTTTCATCAGAGGAATTAACATCAGAGCCTAGAACACTGGTCAGCATAAGGGATTGGCAAGCACCTGTATCACGATATATTTTAACTGATTTCCTGTCATTACTGTCCAGAAGACTGACAAAACCATCAGACAGGAAATTAGCACATGAACTCTTGAGAGTGTCACCCACGTTACTGCTCAAAAGAGGAGCTTCATCATGAGAATTTAATTTACCCCTCAAAGCAGGTTCAGTTAACTCGGTTAAAGAATTCTTGGAACTCTCAAGGGTGGACACTAGACCAATTGACTGAATATTTAAAGACTCCTTTTTGTTCACATCACGCTGTCTCCTGAAACATTTCTCCGTAGTATGACCAAGCTTACTACAATAAGTACATTTACTTTTCTGAAATCTAGAGGTCGAGCTGGTATTTACGTCCTGAGAAACATCATCTTTATTTTCTTTCCTGTTACCTGTACTCTGAGTAGAGGCAACGTACTTACTCTCAGCTTTCCTTTTTTCTTTAGAATATCTCTTGTGAGTGAGAACATGTTCGTCAGCTAAAACTGCAGCGTCAGACAAATTATCTATTCTTTTCTCATCAAGATATAGGCTTACATCTTTATTAATACACCTTTTGAAGTCCTCCAGCAAAATCATCTGCTTAAATTTATCAAAATCAGAATTTACATTCTTAGAATTTAACCACTGCTCTAACAGATCTTCTTTGGTTTTTGCATACTCAACATGGGATTGCTTATCTTGCTTATAAGTTGTCCTAAATTTTACTCTATAGGCTTCAGGAACAAGCTCATAGGCCTGAAGAATCAAGCTCTTAACTACATCATAATTATCAGATTGATCCTGAGGCAAAGATGCATAAGTTACTTGAGCTTTACCGGTGAGAACAGTTTGAAGGAGTACTGGCCAATACTTTTTGGGCCAATTAAAACCTGTAGCTACACTCTCAAACAACTGAAAATACTTTGTTAAATCAGATTCATTAAAAGGAGGGACAAGTTTAACATTTTTAGCCACATCAAAATCATCAGAGCTAGATGATCCAGTTCCACCTTGTTTCATGCGATACTCATGGTCTGCCTGAATCCTAGCAAGTTCAATTTGTGCCTGAGCCTGTGCCTGTGCCTCCTGAATACGAGCCTGAGACTCAGCCTCCTTAACACGTGCCTGAAACTCAGCCTCCTTAGCACGAGCCTCCTGCAGGACTAGCTGAAACTTAGCTATTTCAATCTGCGTTTGCTCATCTGGAGGAGTTACATTAAACAAGCTTGTATTAATCATGCCAACAATTTGATCTTTAGATTGATGAGAGCGAACAGCAATTCCCAATTGTTGAGCAACAAGCTTAAGTTCATTCTTTGTTCTGTTTTCTACATCACACACTGTTTGCATATTTGACAAAAAATCTTTGGCTTCATCAAGAGTAGTAATAGTAGACATCACGAATAAATCACAGTCACAAAATATCAAGCAATGTCCTTATGACAATATCCTGAATATCCTGATAAGAGATCGCCAAATTAATGTTACAGAACAGAGAGAGATAATGAACACTTCAAGTGAGAATACTAAAATCACTACTGTCCCGCAAAGTTCCAGGTTCAAAACAAAAGACCTAGGTAAAATTACAAGTTAAAGTTTAATGCTCAAACTAACAACTAAATATTCAGGACTCATAAGGATAATGTAATGGCAAAACAAGTTACATATATGGTTAACTGCAATAGCCTCTATTAACACGAATTTAGCAAGAGCAAATTTATCTAAGTCAGCCCTGATAAAATAAGAAAACCGGATAATGCTGAGTTAAAGCAAGATATAATATTATTACAGATACAAAATATTACTAATACTGGCTGACAGTATGGAACCAATATGAATCATAAAAACTTTACCAGGCTTACGAATTAACGCTTTAGGCTATACAGTACAAGAAAAATGGAAATAACACTTATACTCAAATTATACAGCAGCTAGATGGCTGGAGACTTCCTGAGCACTCACAAAAATAATAATATACTGTACAGGGGAGGACAGAGATGTGAACAGAATGAGTAGATCTAAGTGGCTGCTAATGCAGAGACTGAGCTCATTATATAGGGGGCCGGCAGAGCTTGATTCAACTTGTAAGAAGGACGCGCAAATGAAGGCATAGGGGACGAAGTGTTGACACTCCTACTCTGAACAACAGAAAGAACGACTTACTCTACTATAAGGGGGAGAAGGGGGGAGTGAGGTAGAAAATGCAAGCCTGGTCACTATGGAAGCCAAGTGGCGAATCGTGAACAAACACGCAACATACTGTACATTAGGATCATACAAAGGATGATGCAATCATGAACAAAACTGTATCATGTTAGAATTTTACAAGGGATGATGAAATCATAGGTTATGTAACAATATAATAAATATATATATATATTTATATATATATATATATATATATATATATATATATATATATATATATATATATATATATATATATATATATATATATATATATATATAATAAATATATATATATATTTATATATATATATGTTATGGTATGCAGTGTGTTCTGAGTCCCGAATCCCCAGGAACAGACACAGCGCGGTCCTGGGTTCTTCGTTCCTGACCAGGTCAGTACTAGCAAGGAAGGAAAAACAAAAACACTGCTGGTCAAAAGGCACTCTTATATATTAACTAAAGACTGATACACACACTGTTCTATGAGCAAAACTGAGTAACTTACAATGACTCAGAATAACATTCACAATAATCACTTTCCACCTAGTTCAGCGAGTCTGAACTATACACGGAGTTACATCTTCCTGTTATAGATTTGTTTCCACACACAGTGTCACTGAGAAGATATCACCAGTATGTCAGATACATCACCTTCAACATATGAGGACAGTATGGTATACCCAACGTGAGAGGCACATGACATAGATGATAATATATATATTCCAGCCCTTAAGTCTAAGTATCCGCGTGACATAGACGAGTTCCTAGCTAGTACAAAGGATCTGCGTGACATGGATGATACCCTAGCTAATCTTAGGCTATGAACGGGTTACATTGGACGAGATTATATAATGTCTTACACTTGATGGGGGGGACAAGGGGGGGTATTAGTGAGTCAAGGGTGGGTCTGTTCACGTGGGAACGGGGGTTGGGGCCGGGGGAGGGGAGGGAGAGCACACTGGGGAGGGGTGACACTGACATACGTTGTCCTGTGGGGGCAACATTGGGGGAGGGTTCTCACTGTAGGGAAATCGAACCGGGGGTGGCTGTTGAACACTCCACTTGCATGATCACAGGTGGTAGCATTCACTATGGCACACCAGGGGTGGGGGGATAACACCGCGGCTATCGGGGAAGAGGGAGAGGGGGATAGAGCACTAGGGGAGAGTTGGACAACACTGGGGGGGAGGCACCACGGATACGGGGGAGCAGTCACAGGGGTCGGTTCACTGGGGGTGGGGTGTAACAAAACTGGTGGAGGGCAAAACCATAGGTTCTCATACTCAAGATTCTGGTGGAGGGGAGGACAAGGCCCATGGGGCTGGAGGGCCTATGCTGGGAGTTTCAGATCGTGGCCGGGCATGGGAGATGGGCCGCCCGGCGAGTAGGACAGGGGAGGGTGGTCCGGGCTGTTGCCACTAGTCCTGGAGGGGTGGGCAGGTGGTGTGTTGGGCGGCTCCCTAGCAACTATGGCCCAGCATGAGACAGGGCTCTCCAGGCTAGGGCCGAAGAAGGCCAGGAGACGCGCTGCTCGGCGCTTGCCCTTGGTCATCGTTGGGGTCCTGAGAGAGGACCTGGGGAAGCCCAGGGCTGAGGTTGGCCATGGGGAGGGAGGCGCCCGGGGTGGACTGCTGCCTCGTTCTGCAGGGGCGGCCATCAAGGAAGGGCTGTGGCCACCGTTACAGAGGGAGCCCCAGCTGCTGCCACAGGCACGGGGGGAGGTCTGCCGTCTCCGGGGGCTGTGGTCTCGGGGTCGGGAGGAGGCCGACAGGGGTGAGCTGCGGCCTCTCGTCCTGGGGGAGTCCAACAACACCCAGGGGTGCAGGGACAGGACACCTGCCCTCGGGGATGTCACACCCGCTCTGGTCTCTGGTGGGGTCCCTGAAAAGAAGCAGAAACCGTCCTCTTGTGTAGATGGGCGGGGAGAGCGACATCTTACTCCACAATGCACAATTTAATTAGCTCTGTAGGCTCTGAAGGCTCTACGACATACAAGCTCTCCAAGTGGCTTGTAACACTGTTGTCCCCTGTTGTAGGCACTATCTCTGATTCATTTGTACAAAACAATGAGGATTTGGTAAGAAAGTTAATATCTCTAAATGTCATGTACCCCTACAAATTAGTCAGCTTTGATGTTAAATCATTATTCACAAATGTCCCTGTTGATGATGTTTTAACTTTCCTGCCAAGCATTCTGGGTAGTAACACTGATGGTATTCCCTCTGAAAACATTATCAAACTAATTAAATTGTGCATTGTGAATTCTTCTTTTACCTTTGAAGGTAAATTTTACACACAAAAATTTGGTATGGCCATGGGTAATCCCCTCTCCCCAGTTCCGGCAAATATTTACATGGAATACTTTGAGAAACATTTACTGACCTCCATAAAGGAGCAAAACATAGTTTGGCTCCGATACGTTGATGATATCCTGTGCTTCTGGCCTAACAGTCTTGCCATTGATGAATTTCTCCTGCAATTAAATTCGTTAGTTCCATCGATTAAGTTTACTCATGAGATGGAAATGGATAATGAATTGCCATTTTTGGATGTAGAAGTTATCAGGGACCAAAATGTTTTGAAGACTAAGGTATACAGAAAACCTACAAATATTATGTCATATGTTCATTACTATTCAAACCATCATATTAATGTAAAAAGATCTGTGTTCATATCCATGTACAGTAGCCCAAGAAAGTTCTGCGACAAATATTAACGTATCTGGTAACTCTGGCATCCGACTTAAACTACCACACTCGTTCCATGCATACCTCCTCCACTTCCACGTTCATCATTCAGTGTTGTCAATGTTCTTAAACTGAAACGTGTGAATCTTGGAGGGTCGACTCATGTCAGCTCAGACTTAGACTAAGGGTGATACAAAATTGTCATTGATCATTACACAGTCTGCGTTGCTTCACAGGCTTCAGTAGTGACATTATTATGTTATAAATTCGAGTTAAAAGGGCACCATTGATTATCTGTATTAGTTACTCGCTGTTAGCTTCATATATATAGATTTAGCTTTATGCAGCATGACATAATTTCTGAGAAAATTCGGTAGCGTGAAACATAATCTATAACTTTTTAGTATGTTTATGGTATACGTTCATCTAGGAATATTGATTTCTGTTCCTGCATGATAATGGCAGAGGTTGTGTATTATCGTTAACAGCAAAATGTTAGGTCCGTCATCTATCTTCTCGACCACACTGAAAACATTACAATACCACATCATATTCATGCGTATTATAGACTCAGATTAGTGCTCATGAACAAAAAAACAAAAAAGGAAATAAAACAAAACAGTAAATACAACAAAACAGCAAGCCTTGTTTTATTTAGACCCATCCCTCTATAGGAGGAACACAACAAAATAGTGTTTGACCACAATAACAAATTAAACAAATAATGCCTCAGCTCAAAACAATACCAGAGAAACAATTTATAGTAGAATATCAGTATTTGGTCCAGCCACCATTACCGTCTATCACGGTCCGAAGACGTCTAGGCATAGACTCCACATGATTGTGATTGACTTGGGGCTTCGTTCTTAGAACCTCCCACTCTGTCTGCACATGACGCCACAGTTGATCTGATGTCCTCTCGTTGGTGGGCTCCCAAACATTGACGATAATGGCCCACACTTTTTCAATTGGGTTCAAATCAGGGCTGTTGGGAAGCAATGGCAGTAGCTCGAGGCGACGTTGCTCCTGAAACCATTGTCTCACCACCCTGGCTGTGTGGATGGGGCAGTTGTCCTGCATGAAAATGATAGTTTCTGGATAGAGGAGGGCCATAGCACGAACCGTAGGCAGCATAACCTCATCTAGGATTTCTAAGTATTATTCAGCTGTAAACCTTCCTTCGATCCTTGTGACCTCCCCAACTCCATACAGACAAATCCAACCCCAAACGGTCCAGGTAACGTGCCCACTGCGTGCCTCCTCGTAGACATGTTCAGGATCATATCTGAAAGAAAAATTGCCAAAGACAAGTGATAAAGCCTGGCCAATTGGAAAGATATTCACTTATCGTATAACATCCCAGCGGCTATTAACCTTACTGGAGTGCGTGGTTAATAACCAAGGGTCAGCCTAAACATATGATGACATTAAGGGCATAAGGAGTTCCGTGAACACCTATGGTAAAAATTGAGATAAACAAAATATGGTTGGGTTTTTCTTCCCTACTTATATTTTTGCATTATGATTTAGACATTAACACAGTGGCTCTTGTCATTTCCCTATCTATTTGCATAGTCTTAATTATAGTACAGTACACAATTATGTTAAATACCTCGTATTGTTTGGCCTCCAGCAGCGTAGTCGTCCATGTGTGGTGGAGCTGAAGGTCTTCTCGTCTGAGAATACGACTCTTCCCCAGTAATCAAGGTCCTGATCTGCAAATCGGTGAGCGAAATCGAGCCGCAACTGTTTATGCCTTTCCGTTAATTTTGGATTCACTGCTGGTGATCTATGTCGATAGCCCATCTCCTTCAGTCGTGTGCGTATTGTTTCTGTAGACACGTATAGTTGCAAATGTCGCTTTGCTTCTTCAGCGTTAGAGAATGGGTGGTTATCAATGTAAAGTCTTAGTTGCTGGTCCTGCTCTGCCGTAGTCTTTCTTCTCGCTCCTCGCCTATGATGGTCAGTTACTTCACCCTCTTCCTCCCACCTGTTCAGCCACCGGTAAACAGTTGATCTGTGCACTCCAACTTGCCCCGCAATGTCGTCGGCTGACATCCCACTCTTGCTCATTCCGACAATCTTTCCACGGAGAGCAATCTTCGCAGCGTGACGCTCGATGTCTTGCAGGCCGGGCGTGATGGTGGGGTGTGATCACGACTACGTCTCCAGCACTCTCATCATTTTGGTTCATTTATACGTTCGCTTTTTTTTTTTCAGTGGAAACCATCTGAACACGAATCCGTAACATGGCGCCCCTTATCTCCCTTCCTCGTCTACTAATTAAGTGCTGAACTGATAAACCTACAGTGTTACGACACCTGGCTCTGATTTTACCAGTTATTTTAATCAATAAACGTGTGTGTGTGTGTGTGTGTGTGTGTGTGTGTGTGTGTGTGTGTGTGTCTGTGTGTGTTTTCTTGGGTATAACAAGATATGTCAAGCTCCATAAAGCTAAATCTATATATATGAAGCTGACAGCGAGTAAATAATACAGATAATTAATGGTGCCCTCTTAACTCGAACTTATAACATAATAATGTCACTACTGAACCCTGTGAAGCAACGCAGAGTGTGTAATGATCAATAACAATTTTGTATCACCCTTAGTCTAAGTCTGAGCTGACATGAGTCGACTCTCCAAGATTCACACGTTTCAGTTTAAGAACATTGACAACACTGAATGATGAACATGGAAATGGAGGAATTATGCATGGAACGAGTGTGGTAGTTTAAGTCGGATGCCAGAGTTACCAGATACGTTAATATTTGTCGCAGAACTTTCTTGGGCTACTGTACCTAAGAGCATATAGAATTTCAGACCCAGAATTTTTAGATGATGAAATAAAAATGATTCAGAGTATTGGAAAGAAGCTAAAATATCCACAAAGCATACTAACTCAGTGCCACAATACAGCCAAGAAACGATTCCTTGAAGGGAAAACTAATAAGCCAGATCGCCAGAACATTCAAAGAACCCTTGTCCTCCCCTTCCATGAAAATTTTCTTGATGTTGTTCACATACTGAGGAAACTCAATGTATAAGTAGTATTCAAATATGAGAACACCATAAAAAAAAAAACCTCATCAAGAACATCCCTTTCAGTAATTCAGGCGTTTACAAAATCCCGTGTAAAAGCTGTAACAAATTTTACATAGGACAATCTGGAAAAGATTTGGAAACTAGAATCTCACAACATAAATACAGTGTAAGGACAGCCCAACAGAGTAGTGGTTTATTTCAGCACAAAGCATCCAGTGATCACCATATTGACAGGACAGGCTCCAAGATTCTAGCAAGATCAAAAAGCTTAGATGAAAGAAATGTAATAGAATCTTGTCTAATTTCTGGCACCTATCAAAGGAATGTAAACATGAGCTATGGTCATTTTAAGTGTGATAAATTGTTAACTGAATTAATTTTAAAGCAGTATCCCCCAGACTAACAAGTGATTGTTCCCTGTCATCTCGTGGTGGTGTAGTGGGACACACCAAGCATTAATCCTCTAGGTCTTAAGTTAAGCAGCAGTATTTATCCCCTCCTCCCTCCCCCCTCTCCCCTTCCCCCTTCCCCTCCTCCCTCCCCCTTCCCCCTCCCTTCCACTCCCCTTTCCTCCCCTCCTACTCCCTCCTCCTTTGTCACGTGCATTTTTAGATTCAGGTCATCCTTTGTTGTGTTCTACTCCCTGCTGCAGGTGACCATAAGTTGAACCGCAGGTAAAAATTCAGGTCATCCATTGTTCTGTGTGCCACTACCTGCTGCGGGTGTGCATAAAAGACCTCTACCCTTTACGTTTCTGTCTCACTCTGTCTGAATATGTAATATACGAAAGTACTCACTGTCACTCCTTTCATTTCTCCTGTGGTTAGTTTGCATACATATCTTCACGGTGAAATGAAGTCTCTGCATATATATATATATATATATATATATATATATATATATATATATATATATATATATATATATATATATATATATATATATATATATATATATATATATATATATATATATATATATACTGTATATATATATATATATATATATATATATATATATATATATATATATATATATATATATATATATATATATATATATATATATATATATATATATATATATATATATATATATATATATACACAGTAAACCCTCAAGGATCCGGACTTCAAAGATCTGTATTTTGCGAAGATCCGGACCATTTCTTGGCAAATTTTCAATTTAAAACATAGGCTACAAGATACTATCTATCTATCTATCTATTGCCAGACGCCTCAATCCCGTTTGGGGTGGCCACAAACAAATCGCCTCCAAGTCGCCCTGTCCCCCGCCATTTCACTCCCCTGCTCCCAACTCACACCCCCCTCTCTCATATACCTCTCCACCCCATCTCTCCATCTCATCCTCGGCCTCCCCCTCCCTCTTTCCACCTCCACCTCACTCACATACACTCTCTTCGTCAGTCTTTCACCCTCCATCCTCTCCACATGGCCAAACCACCTCAGTGTGTTCCTCCTAACGCTTCCTATCACACAAGATACACAATTTGTTATTAAAATTTACGAACAAAAATATTTGTACACATTATTATACTATCCTATTAATTTTATACTGTATTAAATTTAATTTAAATTTCATCGGTTCTTCGGTATCCTTTTGTGAGGCCCGCACATGTGAATGGGGGGGGGGGGAATGCGGCCTTGAGGGGACAATGAGCTGAGGCAGTTGACCGAGTGTGAGTCACGGGAACACAGTGACCAAGTGAAAGCACAGTTTTCTTTCTTTACTCTTCCAGCATGGCTCCAAAGCGCAAACATACGGAGCTAACCATAGGTGAAAAACTTGAATTACTAGAAAAATTAGAAAAGGGTGTACCAGTGTCTCGGTTAAGTGAGGAATATGGTGTTGCAAAACAAGCAAGCAATGATATAAAGAGAAACAAAGCCAAGCTTCGTGGTTTTGCTGCCAAGGCAGGTGGAAGTGGAAGTGGAAGTGCAGGTCCCAGTTCCCAAGTGAAGCGTAAGATCATTATGAGTGGACTCTGATTAAGAAGTCAGAGGCACCCCCACTAGAACCCGAGGATGAACAACAGAAAGTGACACGTTGGCAAGGCGAATATATAAAATAACCGTTTATTTTTATTTTGCATTAAGTTATACCTAAACCACCATAAGTTTTCTTTCATATGAGAAAATTTATATAATTTCTGGAAGATCCGGACAGGGTTATAGCCCCAATTAGTACGGATCTTTGAGGGTTTACTATATATGTATATATATATATATTTATGCGAGGAAGTAGGAACCAAAGTCCATGAGCCAGCAGTAACAGTTCCCTCCAAGAGAAAAACAAAATACAATAGAGAGCCAAATTCAAGATCCGATCATTTTGAGATGCCTGGACACACTGCATTTGAAAGACTGGAGATCATAGGCAGCAGGAAATACAGACAAAGGAAGACAGTTCCAGAGCTGACCTGTTGCATAAATGAAAGACTGGGAGTAACGGTTAACTCTTGCATTAGAGAGTTGGACAGAAAAGGGATGAGAGTTTGCTGCCAGACGGGTGCTTCGCGCCCATCGTAGAGGTGGAGGAATGCAAGCAGACAGTTCAGAGGAGCAGTGACCATTAAAGTAGCGATAGAAAAGAGATAAAGATGCAACAGTGCGGCGAAGAGATAGAGGTTGAAGGGAGTCAGTAAGAGGAGGAGAGTTAATGAGACGAAAAGCCTTTGACTCCACCCTATTGAGAAGAGCTGTATGTGGGGAGCCTCCCCACACATGAGAGTTCTACTCCACACAGGGGCGGATAAAACCCCTGTATAGAGTCAACAATTGTGCAGGGGTAAAGAAAGAGCGGAGTCGGCTTAGCACACCAAATCTCTTGGAAGCAGATTTTAGAAGAGATGTAATATGATCTTTCCAAGATAAGTCCCGAGTAAATGAAACCACAAGCATGTTCAAAGATGATGCAGGATTAAGCTGAATATTATTAAACATTAGTGGGTATACCTGTTGAAGATTTTGTCGGGTTGATAGGTGTAAGAACTGAGTCTTAGATGCATTAAAGACAACAAGATTATTTTTACCCCAGTCAGAGATACAAGCCAAGTCAGACATTAGGTGTGCCATAGCCTCATCCCTTGTTTCTTGAAGTAACTGTTGAGATGGGCGTTGCGGGAACTGAATGGAAAGGTGAAGGGTGGAGTCATCAGCGTATGAGTGGATAGGGTTAGATGTACAGCTTAGAAGATCATTGATGATTAAAAGGAAGAGAGTTGGTGATAGGACAGAGCCCTGAGGAACACCACTGTTGATAGATCTAGGAGAAGAACGATGGCCGTCTACAACAGCGGCTATAGAACGACCAGAAAGGAAGCTAGCGATGAAGGCACAGATAGAAGGATAGAAACCGTAGGAGGGCAGTTTGGAAATTAAAGATTTATGCCAGACCCGATCGAAAGCCTTTGAGATGTCAAGTGCAATGGCAAAGTATTCGCCAAAGTCCCGAAAGGAGGATGACCAGGAGTCTGCAGAGAGCAGGGGTTTTTAATGAGTGGAAAAATCATCATCATCATCACCATCATCATCATTATCATCATCTGGACCTCCTTTCCAACCCTAGGGCAGGATGAAGAGTAGCAACGTCCAGAGAGCCCAAATTTGCCAAGTCCAATGGTCCACACTTCCATTCACTCATTACTCAAACCCCCGGAATCCTGGCTCTATCGGATACGCCAAAAACATTCACCACATTCCGTAGCTTCACAGAAACGTATTCAATAGAGTCAGTCTGGACGCTGCCACGTTAAAAAGGGGTGCCAAATCCCTGATCATGCACTTCTCACAACATTCATCCAGCCAGCCCGATCTTTTGTCAGTTCCCTAACCTCACCAACTTTCAAACCTCTCCTCCTCACACAGTCATCCACCATATCTCTCCACTTTTTCCTTGGCCTACCTCGCCTGCTCCCTCCTTCAAATTCGCTCACATATACCTTTTTCACCATTTTATTGTTATCCATTCTCTCAACATGACTATACCGTCTCAGCACACTCTCTTCGATTCTGGTGTCCACTGACTTCCTCGCTCCACACCTTTCGCAAATCACATTATTTCGTATCCTATCCGCCCTCTGTACTCCACATACATTCCTCAGCAGTCCCAACTCCATTGCTCTTGCTCTTGACTTTTTATTTTCATGCCACACCATAGTCTCACATTCATATGTTTCATCTGGCACTAACATTCCCTCATGCAAGCTTCGCGCAGCTGTAACACACACACACACACACACACACATATATATATATATATATATATATATAGATAGATAGATATATAATATATATATATATATATATATATATATATATATATATATATATATATATATATATAAGGAAAAAGAGGAATAGAGCGAGAAGGGCTGTGCGTGATGCTAAAGTGACAGCAGATGAGAGGTGGGGTAGGCGGCTGACAGAGAATTTTCAACAGAATAAGAAAATGTTTTGGAAGGAGGTGAAAAGGGTGCGAAAGGGAGAGTCTGGGAAGGAAGAACGAGTAAAAGCAGAGGATGGAAGGATGTTAATTGAGATGGATGCAGTAAGGAAGAGATGGGCAGAGTATTTTGAAAGATTATTAAATGTAGAGGAGGAAAGGGTGGCTGAGATTGTGGCGGATGGAAGGGTGCAAGGAATAAATGTTTTGGGAGAGTTGAATGATTCTTTGATCACGAAGGAGGAAGTGGAGAAGGCAGGAAAGGAGATGAAAACAGGGAAAGCTGCAGGTATGGATGGGTGTGCTGTGGAATGCCTGAAGGGTGGTGGAGTGACTATTGTTGACTGGTTAGTAAGATTGTTGAATGTGTGCTTTGAGAAAGGTATGGTGCCAATTGACTGGGCAAGTGCTTGTGTGGTCCCGTTGTATAAAGGCAAGGGTGATAAGTATGAATGTACTAGCTTTAGGGGTATAAGTCTGTTGAGTGTTGTAGGTAAGGTGTATGGTAGGGTTTAATTATGAGAGTTAGAGAGGGTACAGAGGGAGTGATTAGTGATGAGCAGTGTGGCTTTAGGAGAGGGAGGGGATGCGTTGATCAGGTGTTTGCTGTGAGACAAGTGTGTGAAAAGTATTTAGCGAAAGGCAAGGATGTGTTTTGGGCATTTATGGATTTAGAGAAAGCATATGATAGAATTGATAGGGAGGCCTTGTGGACTGTTTTAAGATTGTATGGACTTGATGGTAGGTTACTAAAAGGGGTGAAAAGTTTTTATGTAAATAGTAGAGCATGTGTAAGAGTGGGAAATGCTGTGAGTGATTGGTTTCCCGTGAGAGTGGGGCTGCGACAGGGATGTGTGATGTCACCTTGGTTGTTTAATATTTACATGGATGGTGTTGTAAGGGAGGTGAATGCAAGAGTTTTAGGTGGTCTGAGTCTGGTAAATGTTGATGGTGGAGATTGGAATCTGAAGCAGCTGCTGTTTGCAGATGATACTGCACTGGTGACTGATTCAGAGGAGAGATTGAGACAGTTGGTAGAGGAGTTTGGAAGGGTGTGTGAAAGGAGGAATTTGAAAGTAAATGAGAATAAGAGTAAAGTGATGAAGTGTACGAGGTTGATAGATGGTAGGGGGATGAATATAGTTTTGAATGGTGAGTTGCTTGAGGAGGTAGATTGTTTTAAATATCTAGGGTCACATGTTGCTGTGGATGGAAGAATAGATGCAGAAGTGAAGTTTAGAATAAATGAAGTAGGAAAGGTGCTGGGAGGAATGAAAAAAGTGTTTAAATGTCGTTCGCTTAGAATGGATGTAAAGAGAAGGCTGTATGAGGGTGTTGTGGTACCGACTGCATTATATGGGGCTGAAACATGGAATATGGGTGTAGCAGAGAGGAAAAGTTTGAATGTAATGGAGATGAGGTGTCTGAGGAGTATGTGTGGAGTGACGCGTATGGATCGGGTGCGAAATGATGAAGTGCGAAGGAGAACTGGAGTTGTTCAGGAGATGGCTGGTAGAGTTGAGCAGAGGGTGTTGCGATGGTTTGGGCATATGGAGAGAATGGATAATGAGCGATTGGTGAAAAAGATAACTAGATCTGATGTGAGAGGTGTAAGGCTGAGAGGAAGACCACGAATAGGATGGATGGATAGTGTGAAGAGAGCGCTGGATGCGAGAGGGATGTCTGTCGAGCAAGGAAGAGTGGCTGTGCGTGACAGAAATAAATGGAGAGAAATTGTGAATAAATAAGTGATGACGCAGCCCTGAGGGGATATTCTCCCGCATTTGGTCTGATCAGCTAGTCAGGTCAGGTGCGGGTAAGGGGATGGGTATGTTATGATGTGGCAGGGGTAAACCAGCTCTGCTGTCGGGCCCTGCTGCGGATGTCACTGATTGCATTGCGCAGTTGACCCTTGTGCGGTGTGGTGCGGTGAGGATCTGTCCGTTCTCCCCTTTGGGGCTAAGATGTGAATGAATGTGTTTAAATGGATGAGTAAATGGAGAGTGTGTCGTCCTGTCTCGGCTACATCCCTTTCCTTGGGGGAAGCAGCCTAGGTATATATATATATATATATTGTTACGGAACAAAGAGAGATAATGAACACTTCATGTGAGAATACTAATATCACTACTGGCCCGCAAAGTTCCGTGTTCAAAGCAAAAGACCTAGGTAAAATTACAAGTTAAAGTTTAATGCTCAAACGAACAACTAGATATTCAGGACTCATAAGGATAATGTATTGGCAAAACAAGATACATATATGGTTGACTGCAATAGCCTCTATTAACACGAATTTAGCAAGAACAATTTTATCTAAGTCAGCCCTGATAAAATGAGAAAACCGGATAATGCTGAGTTAAAGCAAGATATAATATTATTACAGATACAAAATATTACTAATACTGGCTGACAGTATGGAACTTATATGAATCATAAAAACTTTACCAGGCTTACGAATTAACGCCTTAGGCTATACAATACAAGAAAAATGGTAATAACACTTATTCTCAAACCATACAGCAGCTAGATGGCTGGAGACTTCCTGAGCACTCACAAAAATAATATACTATACAGGGGAGGACAGAGATGTGAACAGAATGAGTAGATCTAAGTGGCTGCTAATGCAGAGACTGAGCTCATTATATAGGGGGCCGGCAGAGCTTGATTCAACTTGTAAGAAGGACACGCAAATGAAGGCATAGGGGACGAAGAGTTGACAATCCTGCTCTGAACAACAGAAAGAACGACTTACTCTACTATAAGGGGGAGAAGGGGGGAGTGAGGTAGAACACGCAAGCCTGGTCACTATGGAAGCCACGTGGCGAATCGTGAACAAACATGCAACATACTATACATTAGGATCATACAAAGGATGATGCAATCATGAACAAAACTGTATCATGTTAGAATTATACAAGGGATGATGAAATCATAGGCTATGTAACACCTCCCCACAAAGAAAAAGAAATTAAAAAGGAAATTTCTTATTACTCTAAAACAATCTGTCTAAAGTCTAGATAAGCAATCTGCAATAACATTTTCTTTCCCCTTGACATGTTGTATGTCTAATGAATACTCCTGAAGAAGTAGACTCCATCTTGTCAATCTCTGATTTTTATCTTTAAACTTACTAAGGAATTTCAGTGCGTTATGATCGGTATATATAAATGACTATGGGGTCAAAACCAGAACACAAATAAAATAAAAATGCTGTAAACCCAAAATCAAGGCCAAAAGCTCTTTCTCAATAGTTGAATAGTTCTTTTGAGGTGGAGTGAACTTCTTACTGTAATAAGATACAGGGTGTTCAATACCCTGATCATCCTCTTGCAGCAAAACAGCCCCAGCTCCCATATCACTTGCATCAACAGCCATCTTAAAAGGCTTAGCAAAATTTGGATTAGCGAGCACTGGCTGACTTAATAGGATAGCTTTAAGTTTGCTGAAAGAGGATTCACAGTTATCGGCCCAGACAAATTTAACTCCCTTTTTCAGTACGTCTGTAAGTGGTGATACAAGAATTGAAAAGTTAAGAACAAATCTCCTTTAATAACCTACCATTCCCAAAAATCTTTGTAGCTTTTTCCTACTTTTAGGTCTGGGAAGATCACTTATAACCTGAACCTTAGCTCCTGGTGGTGCAACGTGTCCATCACCAATTATGTACTCAAGGTACTGAACTTTAGCTTGACCAAACTCACACTTTGATAAATTAGCTACAAGATTAGCCTGAACCAAACGCTCAAGAAATTTACTGACATGGCATAGATGATCTTTCCAGTTGTCACTGAAGATTAATCTATCTATCTATCTATAGCCCGACGCCCTAATCCCGCAAAGGGTGGTCGCAGACAAAACGCCTCCAAGTCACTCTGTCACCCACCATTTGACTCCCCTCCCCCCAACTCACCCCCCCCTCCCTCATATACCTCTCAACTCCATCCCTCCACCTCATCCTCGGTCTACCCCTCCCTCTCCCTCCCTCCACCTCACCTACATACACCCTCTTAGTCAGTCTTTCATTCTCCATTCTCTCCACATGTCCAAACCACCTCAGTGTATTTCTCCTAATCTTTTCAACCACATCCACATCTACCCCACAACGTTCCTTCACTTCTTCATTCGTCAACCTGTCCCTCCACGTCACTCCACATGCTCCTCTCAAGTAACTCATTTCCACTGCTCTCACTCTTGACTTGTTCCCCTCTTGCAAGGTCCACACCTCGCTTCCATACGTCAGGGTAGGGATCACAATACCATCATGCAGTGACTTCTTAACTTCCATACTCACCTCCCTATTTCTCATCACTGCTTTCAGTGTACCAACAACCTTTCTTCCCTGCTGTACCCTTTCACGTACTTCATCCCCCAAAGTTCCATCCTTACTCATCACACTACCTAAGTACTTGAATGCACTCACATTCTCCATATCCTCACCATCCAACCTCACTGCACACTCTGTGACTTCATTTCTCTCAAACACCATAACTTTACTTTTGTTTACATTAACTTTCAGCTTCCTCCTCCTACACACTGTCCCAAATTCATTCAAAAAACCTTGCAACTCCCATTCATCTTCACTCAGCAATACTGTATCATCAGCAAACAGCAACACCGGAAGCTTCCAAATCTCACCCTCATTCATTAGGGCCACCCCCACATCAACTGCCCTACCTTGCACCTCCTTTACAACCCCATCCATATATATATTAAACAGCCATGGAGACATCACACACCCCTGTTTCAGTCCCACATTGAGATCAAAGAACTCACTCAGCTCACCATCCACTCGCACTGTAGCCCTAGCTCCCTCGAACATACTCTTCACAGCACTCAACAATTTCCCCTCCACTCCATATATTCTTAATACCTTCCACATACCTTGCCTATCTATTCTGTCATAAGCTTTCTCCAAGTCCATGAAGATTAATACATCATCAATATAAACAACACACCCCGCCAAACCCTCTGTTACAACATTCATGAGCTTCTGAAAAGTGGCTGGTGCATTCTTCATACCATATGGCATTACAGAACATGCAAAAGTCTTTCCTAGTGTTACAAAACATGAGATCTCCCTAGCACGTTCAGTCATAGGTACTTGCCAGTATCCCTTTAACAAATCAAATTTACTTATGTACCTAGCCTTTCCGATCTTGTCTAAGCAATCTTCCACGCGACGGAGAGGGTAGGTGTCTGTTTTGGTTATCTGATTAATACGTCTGTAGTCGATGCAAAGCCGATGTGACCCACCTGGCTTAGGGACTAGAGTGACAGGAGAACTCCACTTGCTCTGACAGGGCTCAATATCTTGTGGTCCAACAGGTAGCCAAGCTCCTTCTGGATGAGAGGAACTTTCACTGGGTTCACACGGTAAGGAGGCAGTTTAATTGGCTTTGCGTCTCCAACATCGACATCATGAATCAACACAGTGGTTCTTCCTGGAGTGTCACGGAACACTTGCGGGTACTCCTGCAGTAATGCCGAAAACTCCTACCTTTCCTCGGGAGCTAGATGAAAAAGCTTAGTCTGGAGATCATTCATGATATCAGGATTCTTCCCCAAACTGTCATTCAGGCTCATACTGCGTGGGAGAGCTTCACTTGCAAAATCGGGTGGAACAGCTACAGTGCAAACTGGGTTATTTTCGTCCCACCTGTGATTTAACTTTAGCATGTTGATGTGACAAAGTTGCTTGTTCTACGATCTGGGGTGGCAATGACATAGTTGACATCACTGAGTTTCTTCTGCACGAAATAAGGACCACTAAACTTGGCTTGAAGAGGTTGCCCATGCACTGGTAGCAGAATCAAAACCTGATCTCCTGGCTGAAAGTGGCGTAACCTGGACTTCTTATCATACCAAGTCTTTATCTTCTCCTGAGCAGCTCCTAAATTCTCTCTCGCCAGCTGTAGAGCAGTGGACAGGCGTTCTTTGAACTTCTTCACATACTCCAGCAGGTTGACGTCATCTTCCTCCGACAGCCAGCATTCCTTGAGTAGCTTAAGGGGTCCTCTTACTTCATGGCCAAACAGTAGTTCAAAGGGTGAGAAGCCCAGTGATTCATTTGGAGATTCTCTTGCGGCATATACAACGAATGGAAGACCTTTATCCCAATCTTTCTGATGTTCCAAACAGTATTTCCTGAGCATCGATTTGAGTGTTTGATGATATCTCTCCAGTGCTCCTTGGGTCTGGGGATGGTAAGCTGAAGACGTGATCTGGGTGATGCCCAAGTCTTTCAGAGACTGCTTGAAAACATTTGACATGAAATTACTTCCCCGGTCTGACTGTACCTCCTTGGACAGACCAAACTTGGTGAAGAACCCTAGCATTTCCTTAACGACGTTCTTTGCTGAGATATTTTTAAGTGGAATGGCTTCAGGATAACCAGTAGCCATATCAATCAGGGTCAACACATAAGAAATTCCTGAAGAAGTCTTAGGAAGAGGGCCCACAATATCCACCAACACACGGGTGAATGGCGCCTCAAAAGGAGGAATCGGAACTAGAGGTGCAATCTTTTCGGTCTGATTACACTTCCCCACAACTTGACAGGTGTGACAAGACTTACAATACCAGGAAACATCTCTGAATCTACCTGGAGAGTAGAAGTGCTTCAAAATGCGTGCCAGTCTTCCTCACTCCAAGGTGTCCTGCCAAACTGGAATCATGAGCCACTCTAATGATATCCTGCCTACAAACACAAGGGATGACAACTTGATGTACAACCTCCCATTCACAGTCGGCTGATGCTGTTGGGGGTCTCCACTTCCTCATAAGTACTCCTGACTTTATATAATAACAAGTAGAAGCACCAGCTGACTCTTCCTCACTGCAAGCAGAGTTAGGTAGACCTTTCAACTCAGGGTCAGCAACCTGCAACTCGACCAACTCTTGACGAGACAAATTATCAACACTACGGGGTACTGCCTCATCTGGTGAGTGGTCCAAATTAACAAGAAAAGTGTCAGCTAGGATAACATCATCATCATCATTATCCCCTAAGTCACCAGTAACTTTAGACTTAGCCCTAGTGACAGCACATGCAGAGAATACATCAGGGACATCACAATCCTGGGTCGCAGTCACTGCTTCACTAGACAACTGAGGAGCTGGACACACTTGACTTCCACCAATATCATTTCCAAGTAAGAAAGTTACACCTGACATTGGGAGTGTCTCAACCAACCCAACCATAACGGAGCCATTAACAAAACCAGACTCTAAATTCACTCTGCACAGAGGGACAGAGAAGTAATTATTCCCTACACCTTGTAAGATTACAGTTGCATCAGAGGAATTAACATCAGAGCCTAGAACACTGGTCAGCATAAGGGATTGGCAAGCACCTGTATCACGATATATTTTAACTGATTTCCTCTCATTACTGTCCAGAGGACTGACAAAACCATCAGACAGGAAATTAGCACATGAACTCTTGAGAGTGTCACGCACGTTACTGCTCAAAAGAGGAGCTTCATCATGAGAATTTAATTTACCCCTCAAAGCAGGTTCAGTTAACTCGGTTAAAGAATTCTGGGAACTCTCAAGGGTGGACACTAGACCAATTGACTGAATATTTAAAGACTCCTTTTTGTTCACATCACGCTGTCTCCTGAAACATTCTCCGTAGTATGACCAAGCTTACTACAATAAGTACATTTACTTTTCTGAAATCTAGAGGTGAAGCTGGTATTTACTTCCTGAGAAACATCATCTTTATTCTCTTTCCTGTTACCTGTACTCTGAGTAGAGGCAACGTACTTACTCTCAGCTTTCCTTTTTTCTTTAGAATATCTCTTGTGAGTGAGAACATAGTCATCAGCTAAAACTGCAGCATCAGACAAATTATCTATTCTTTTCTCATCAAGATATAGGCTTACATCTTTATTAATACATCTTTTGAAGTCCTCCAGCAAAATCATCTACTTAAATTTATCAAAATCAGAATTTACATTCTTAGAATTTAACCACTGCTCTAACAGATCTTCTTTGGTTTTTGCATACTCAACATGGGAGTGCTTATCTTGCTTATAAGTTGTCCTAAATTTTACTCTATAGGCTTCAGGAACAAGCTCATAGGCCTTAAGAATCAAGCTCTTAACTACATCATAATTATCAGATTGATCCTGAGGCAAAGATGCATAAGTTACTTGAGCTTTACCGGTGAGAACAGTTTGAAAGAGTACTGGCCAATACTTTTTGGGCCAATTAAAACCTGTAGCTACCCTCTCAAACAACTGAAAATACTTTGTTAAATCAGATTCATTAAAAGGAGGGACAAGTTTAACATTTTTAGCCACATCAAAATCATCAGAGCTAGATGATCCAATTCCACCTTGTTTCATGTGATACTCATGGTCTGCCTGAATCCTAGCAAGTTCAATTTGTGCCTGAGCCTGTGCCTGTGCCTCCTGAATACGAGCCTGAGACTCAGCCTCCTTAACACGTGCCTGAAACTCAGCCTCCTTAGCACGAGCCTCCCGCAGGATTAGCTGAAACTTAGCTATTTCAATCTGCGTTTGCTCATCTGGAGGAGTTACATTAAACAAGCTTGTATTAATCATGCCAACAATTTGATCTTTAGATTGATGAGAGCGAACAGCAATTCCCAATTGTTGAGCAACAAGCTTAAGTTCATTCTTTGTTCTGCTTTTTACATCACACACTGTTTCCATATTTGACAAAAAATCTTTGGCTTCATCAAGAGTAGTAATAGTAGACATCATGAATAAATCACAGTCACAAAATATCAAGCAATATCCTTATGATAATATCCTGAATATCCTAATAAGAGGTCGCCAAATTAATGTTACAGAACAGAGAGAGATAATGAACACTTCAAGTGAGAATACTAAAATCACTACTGTCCCGCAAAGTTCCAGGTTCAAAACAAAAGACCTAGGTAAAATTACAAGATAAAGCTTAATGCTCAAACTAACAACTAAATATTTAGGACTCATAAGGATAATGTAATGGCAAAACAAGTTACATATATGGTTAACTGCAATAGCCTCTATTAACACGAATTAAGCAAGATCAAATTTATCTAAGTCAGCCCTGATAAAATAAGAAAACCGGATAATGCTGAGTTAAAGCAAGATATAATATTATTACAGATACAAAATATTACTAATACTGGCTGACAGTATGGAAGCAATATGAATCATAAAAACTTTACCAGGCTTACGAATTAACGCTTTAGGCTATACAATACAAGAAAAATGGAAATAACACTTATACTCAAATTATACAGCAGCTAGATGGCTGGAGACTTCCTGAGCACTCACAAAAATAATAATATATTGTACAGGGGAGGACAGAGATGTGAACAGAATGAGTAGATCTAAGTGGCTGCTAATGCAGAGACTGAGCTCATTATATAGGAGGCCGGCAGAGCTTGATTCGACTTGTAAGAAGGACACGCAAATGAAGGCATAGGGGACGAAGAGTTGACAATCCTGCTCTGAACAACAGAAAGAACGACTTACTCTACCATAAGGGGGAGAAGGGGGGAGTGAGGTAGAAAATGCAAGCCTGGTCACTATGGAAGCCACGTGGCGAATCGTGAACAAACACGCAACATACTGTACATTAGGATCATACAAAGGATGATGCAATCATGAACAAAACTGTATCATGTTAGAATTATACAAGGGATGATGAAATCATAGGCTCTGTAACACCTCCCCACAAAGAAAAAGAAATTTACAAAGGAAATTTCTTATTACTCTAAAACAATCTGTCTAAAGTCTAGATAAGCAATCTGCAATAACATTTTCTTTCCCCTTGACATGTTGTATGTCTAATGAATACTCCTGAAGAAGTAGACTCCATCTTGTCAATCTCTGATTTTTATCTTTAAACTTACTAAGGAATTTCAGTGGGTTATGATCGGTGCAAATGACTATGGAGTCAAAACCAGAACACAAATAAAATGAAAAATGCTGTAAACCCAAAATCAAGGCCAAAATCCTTTCTCAATAGTTGAATAGTTCTTTTGAGGTGGAGTGAACTTCTTACTGTAATAAGATACAGAGTGTTCAATACCCTGATCATCCTCTTGCATCAAAACAGCCCCAGCTCCCATATCACTTGCGTCAACAGCCATCTTAAAAGGCTTAGCAAAATTTGGAGTAGCGAGCACTGGCTGACTTAATAGGATAGCTTTAAGTTTGCTGAAAGAGGATTCACAGTTATCGGCCCAGACAAATTTAACTCCCTTTTTCAGTAGGTCTGTAAGTGGTGATACAAGAATTGAAAAGTTAAGAACAAATCTCCTGTAATAACCTACCATTCCCAAAAATCTTTGTAGCTCTTTCCTACTTTTAGGTCTGGCAAGATCACTTATAACCTGAACCTTAGCTCCTGGTGGTGCAACGTGTCCATCACCAATTACGTACCCAAGGTACTGAACTTCAGCTTGACCAAACTCACACTTTGATAAATTAGCTTCAAGATTAGCCTGAACCAAACGCTCAAGAAATTTACTGATGTGGCATAGGTGATCTTTCCAGTTGTCACTGAAGATTAATAAATCATCAATATAAACAACACACCCTGCCAAACCCTCTGTTACAACATTCATGAGCTTCTGAAAAGTGGCTGGTGCATTCTTCATACCATATGGTATTACAGAACATGCAAAAATCTTTCCTAGTGTTACAAAACATGAGATCTCCCTAGCACGTTCAATCATAGGTACTTGCCAGTATCCTTTTAACAAATCAAATTTACTTATGTATCTAGCCTTTCCGATAATACATCATCAATATAAACAACACACCCTGCCAAACCCTCTGTTACAACATTCATGAGCTTCTGAAAAGTGGCTGGTGCATTCTTCATACCATATGGCATTACAGAACATGCAAAAGTCTTTCCTAGTGTTACAAAACATGAGATCTCCCTAGCACGTTCAGTCATAGGTACTTGCCAGTATCCCTTTAACAAATCAAATTTACTTATGTACCTAGCCTTTCCGATCTTGTCTATGCAACCCTCCACGCGAGGGAGAGGGTAGGTGTCTGTTTTGGTTATCTGATTAACACGTCTGTAGTCGATGCAAAGCCGCTGTGACCCACCTGGCTTAGGTACTTGAGTGACAGGAGAACTCCACTCGCTCTGACAGGGCTCAATCATCTTGTGGTCCAACAGGTAGCCAAGCTCCTTCTGGATGAGAGGAACTTTCACTGGGTTCACACGGTAAGGAGGCAGTTTAATTGGCTTTGCGTCTCCAACATCGACATCATGCATCAACACAGTGGTTCTTCCTGGAGTGTCACGGAACACTTGCGGGTACTCCTGCAGTAATGCCGAAAACTCCTGCCTTTCCTCGGGAGCTCGATGAGAAATCTTAGTCTGGAGATCATTCATGATATCAGGATTCTTCCCCAAACTGTCATTCAGGCTCATACTGCCTGGGAGAGCTTCACTTACAGAATCGGGTGGAACAGCTACAGTGCAGACTGGGTTATTTTCGTCCCACCTGTGATATAACTTTAGCATGTTGATGTGACAAAGTTGCTTGTTCTACGAGCTGGTGTGGCAGTGACATAGTTGACATCACTGAGTTTCTTCTCCACGAAATAAGGACCACTAAACTTGGCTTGAAGAGGTTGCCTATGCACTGGTAGCAGAATCAAAACCTGATCTGGCTGAAAGTGGCGTAACCTGACTTCTTATCATACCAAGTCTTCATCTTCTGAGCAGCTCCTAACTTCTCTCTCGCCAGCGATAGAGCAGTGGACAGCCGTTCTTTGAACTTCATCACATACTCCAGCAGGTTGACGTCATCTTCCTCCGACAGCCAGCATTCCTTGAGTCGCTTAAGGGGTCCTCTTACTTCATGGCCAAACAGTAGTTCAAAGGGTGAGAAGCCCAGTGATTCATTTGGAGATTCTCTTGCAGCAAATACAACGAATGGAAGACCTTTATCCCAATCTTTCTGATGTTCCAAACAGTATTTCCTGAGCATCGATTTGAGTGTTTGATCATATCTCTCCAATGCTCCTTGGGTCTGGGGATGGTAAGCTGAAGACGTGATCTGGGTGATGCCCAGCTCTTTCAGAGACTGCTTGAAAACATTTGACATGAAATTACTTCCCCGGTCTGACTGTACCTCCTTGGGCAGACCAAACTTGGTGAAGAACCCTAGCATTTCCTTAACCACGTTCTTTGCTGAGATATTTTTAACCCCTACACCGCGGGCTTGTTTACCAATAACTTGCGTGTGCCGCGGGGTTATTTGGGCTCCGACAGACTCTCAAAAAATATTTGCCAAAAATCAGTTATTAGTCCTGGAATAATAAAATTACATATGCTTATGGCACATACCTTCAGCTTTCTCCTGGAATGATTGTTGAGCCTTCGTCCGTTACCATAGGACTTGTGGAGACCTCTGAAGTAGGGTAACGAAGTCTCCACTTTACACTTCCCGACAACCCGTAATATGATTACCACAGCCAGAAACAAACACTATAAACACTATTCTACAATTTTCAAGTAGTTTGGGATCCATACTAAAAAAAAAAAACACTGTGAAAGCAATGGAAATTACGAGCGCGTCTGATCGTCGCACTGGCACTAGTTCGCTCATGGTAGCCTGTCATTTATTATTCATAAAACCCCTCACACTTTATATTTCTATTACTATATAACACTTATATATATCTACAGTCTTTATCCATAAGTTTCCTTCAGTAGTATTAGTTTATTGTCACTGTAGGGATTCAATTTCTTTCAGTAAAATACGTAGCATTAACTTTCTCGTCCTGTATACTGGCATTGAGAGTGAATGTCACTTTCATCTTCACTCTCATAACTCATAGCATTCAGACATGCTAGAGTGAAACTTTCACTTTCATTACTTCTAGGGTATATACTCGTAATCTTATAATACTACTCATTTACATTTCTATTTACGTTCTCTATTTTATTTACGTTATTTACATTTCTATTTTATTTACACTGTGTTGTGCACTGTCACTTGAAATAACTTATAAAACTATTTTCCATTGTTCACGTATATTTACATTCATTACTTTCACTTGCTGTTTACACATTATTTACACATTATTTACAGTTCCACTTGCACTGTTTTACTCAATAGAAAGATCGTAGTCACTCTTTTATCAATTGTCAGCCCTTTACCTCTTTCCACACGAGGTTTAGTAGGGGGTAAAGGTCACAGAGCCATTTGCATGGGGGTGAAAAAAGGCCTTGAAGTCAGCAAGATGAAACGTACGTCCTCTCACTTCGGAAGATGAGAGTACACTGATAACGCAGGGGCAGCCTAGAGGCCTGCTTTAGGGGTTATTCAGAGTTACCAATATTACTTCTTGAAACAGCTAAGTCTAGCACTGATATGATTGGCAGGAAATCTAGACAATACATTATAAATCTGGTAGTTCCAGGTGAATGTAAATATTCTCCCTTCCCTCCTTACATGTATATTTATTACGAAAATAGATTAGAGGCCTACTTAGGAGATATATAATCAGAGCTACCAATGTTAAATCTTGAAACAGCTTTGTGTAGCACTGATATGATTGGCAGGAAATCTAGACAATACATTATAAATTAGGTAGTTCCAGGTGAATGTAAATATCATTTAGGCTTCTCCCTTCTCTCCTTACATGTATATTTATTACGAAAATAGATTATACGGCATATTTCAAGGGGAAAAAAACAGCGAAAATTAGCGAACGAGTGCACGTGAGGTGTTGTCAGGTGATAATTAGCCAATTCCAGGTGTATGGCACTCTCACTTACCTGATTTCTTACTTGTATATATTATTTGGTATAAGAATACGACATAGGGCTTATTTCAATGGATGAAATCAGTGAAAAATTCCAGGGAAGATTTACTTAGCGTAGCATGGCCGGGCAGGCGAGAGCATAGGGTAATGGAGGGGGGGTGGGGAGGGGAGTCAAGAACGGGGAGAAATGGCTAAATTGTCAACAATGGATGGGAGTACAGATGAGATTAGGAGTGCTGACTAGTGTTGGACATTGTCAGTACTGATAGATGATACAAGCCCCCACTGGAAAGCCCGGGTGAATTCAAAATAACACAGAATCACAAAAGCGACGCCCCGCGGTATGATCCCTTGCTCCCAAGCGTCACGAAAGTGACGCCCCGCGGTTAAGGGGTTAAGTGGAATGGCTTCAGGATAACCAGTAGCCATATCAATCAGGGTCAACACATAAGAAAATCCTGAAGAAGTCTTAGGAAGAGGGCCCACAATATCCACCAACACACGGGTGAATGGCGCCTCAAAAGGAGGAATGGGAACTAGAGGTGCAACCTTCTCGGTCTGATTACACTTCCCCACAACCTGACAGGTGTGACAAGACTTACAATACCAGGAAACATCTCTGAAGATACCTGGCCAGTAGAAGTGCTTCAAAATGCGTGCCACAGTCTTCCTCACTCCAAGGTGTCCTGTCAAACTGGAATCATGAGCCACTCCAATGATATCCTGCCTACAAAAACGAGGGATGACAACTTGATGTACAACCTCCCATTCACAGTCGGCTGATGCTGTTGGGGGTCTCCACTTCCTCATAAGTACTCCTGACTTTATATAATAACAAGTAGAAGCACCAGCTGACTCTTCCTCACTGCAAGCAGAGTTAGCTAGACCTTTCAACTCAGGGTCAGCAACCTGCAACTCAACCACCTCTTGACGAGACAAATTACCAACACTACGGGGTACTGCCTCATCTGGTGAGTGGTCCAAATTAGCAAGAAAAGTGTCAGCTAGGATAGCATCATCATCATCATTATCCTCTAAGTCACCAGTAACTTTAGACTTAGCCCTAGTGACAGCACATGCAGAGAATACATCAGGGACATCACAATCCTGGGTCACAGTCACTGGTTCGCTAGACAACTGAGGAGCTGGACACACTTGACTTCCACCAATATCATTTCCAAGTAAGAAAGTTACACCTGACATTGGGAGTGTCTCAACCAACCCAACCATAACGGAACCATTAACAAAACCAGACTCTAAATTCACTCTGCACAGAGGGACAGAGAAGTAATTATTCCCTACACCTTGTAAGATTACAGTTTCATCAGAGGAATTAACATCAGAGCCTAGAACACTGATCAGCATAAGGGATTGGCAAGCACCTGCATCACGATATATTTTAACTGATTTCCTGTCATTACTGTCCAGAGGACTGACAAAACCATCAGACAGGAAATTAGCACATGAACTCTTTAGAGTGTCACCCACGTTACTGCTCAAAAATGGAGCTTCATCATGAGAATTTAATTTACCCCTCAAAGCAGGTTCAGTTACCTCGGTTAAAGAATTCTGGGAACTCTCAAGGGTGGACACTAGACCAATTGACTGAATATTTAAAGACTCCTTTTTGTTCACATCACGCTGTCTCCTGAAACATTTCTCCGTAGTATGACCAAGCTTACTGCAATAAGTACATTTACTTTTCTGAAATCTAGAGGTCGAGCTGGTATTTACTTCCTGAGAAACATCATCTCTATTCTCTTTACTGTTACCTGTACTCTGAGTAGAGGCAACGTACTTACTCTCAGCTTTCCTTTTTTCTTTAGAATATCTCTTGTGAGTGAGAACATATTCATCGGCTAAAACTGCAGCATCAGACAAATTATCTATTCTTTTCTCATCAAGATATAGGCTTACATCTTTATTAATACACCTTTTGAAGTCCTCCAGCAAAATCATCTGCTTAAATTTATCAAAATCAGAATTTACATTCTTAGAATTTAACCACTGCTCTAACAGATCTTCTTTCGTTTTTGCATACTCAACATGGGATTCCTTATCTTGCTTATAAGTTGTCCTAAATTTTACTCTATAAGCTTCAGGAACAAGCTCATAGGCCTTAAGAATCAAGCTCTTAACTACATCATAATTATCAGATTGATCCTGAGGCAAAGATGCATAAGTTACTTGAGCTTTACCGATGAGAACACTCTGAAGGAGTACTGGCCAACACTTTTTGGGCCAATTAAAACCTGTAAGTACCCTCTCCAACACCTGAAAATACTTTGTTAAATCAGATTCATTAAAAGGAGGGACAAGTTTAACATTTTTAGCCACATCAAAATCATCAGAGCTAGATGATCCAGTTCCACCTTGTTTCATGCGATTCTCATGGTCTGCCTGAATCCTAGCAAGTTCAATTTGTGCCTGAGCCTGTGCCTGTGCCTCCTGAATACGAGCCTGAGACTCAGCCTCCTTAGCACGAGCCTCCTGCAGGGCTAGCTGAAACTTAGCTATTTCAATCTGCCTTTGCTCATCTGGAGGAGTTATATTAAACAAGCTTGTATTAATCATGCTAACAATTTGATCTTTAGATTGATGAGAGCGAACAGCAATTCCCAATTGCTGAGCAACAAGCTTAAGTTCATTCTTTGTTCTGTTTTCTACATCACACACTGTGTGCATATTTGACAAAAAATCTTTGGCTTCATCAGCAGTAGTAATAGTAGACATCATGAATTAATCACAGTCACAAAATATCAAGCAATATCCTTATGATAATATCATGAATATCCTGATAAGAGGTCGCCAAATTAATGTTACAGAACAGAGAGAGATAATGAACACTTCAAGTGAGAATACTAAAATCACTACTGTCCCGCAAAGTTCCAGGTTCAAAACAAAAGACCTAGGTAAAATTACAAGTTAAAGTTTAATGCTCAAACTAACAACTAAATATTCAGGACTCATAAGGATAATGTAATGGCCAAACAAGTCATATATATGGTTAACTGCAATAGCCTTTATTAACACGAATTTAGCAAGAGCAAATTTATCTAAGTCAGCCCTGATAAAATGAAAAAATCGAATAATGCTGAGTTAAAGCAAGATATAATATGATTACAGATACAAAATATTACTAATACTGGCTGACAGTATGGAACCAATATGAATCATAAAAACTTTACCAGGCTTACGAATTAACGCCTTACGCTATACAGTACAAGAAAAATGGTAATAACACTTATACTCAAATTATACAGCAGCTAGATGGCTGGAGACTTCCTGAGCACTCACAAAAATAATAATATATTGTACAGGGGAGGACAGAGATGTGAACAGAATGAGTAGATCTAAGTGGCCGCTAATGCAGAGACTGAGCTCATTATATAGGGGGCCGGCAGAGCTTGATTCAACTTGTAAGAAGGACGCACAAATGAAAGCATAGGGGACGAAGAGTTGACAATCCTGCTCTGAACAACAGAAAGAACGACTTACTCTACTATAAGAGGGAGAAGAGGGGAGTGAGATAGAGCATCCAAGCCTGGTCACTATGGAAGCCAAGTGGCGAATCGTGAACAAACATGCAACATACTGTACATTAGGATCATACAAAGGATGATGCAATCATGAACAAAACTGTATCATGTTAGAATTATACAAGGGATGATGAAATCATAAGCTATGTAACAATATATATATATATATATATATATATATATATATATATATATATATATATATATATATATATATATATATATATATATATGTTATGCAGTGTGTTCTGAGTCCCGTATCCCCAGGAACAGACACAGTGCGGTCCTGTGTTCTTTGTTCCTGACCAGGTCAGTACCAGCAAGGAAGGAAAAACAAAAACACTGCTGGTCAAAAGGCACTCTTATATATTAACTAAAGACTGATACACACACTGTTCTATGAGCAAAACTGAGTAACTTACAATGACTCAGAATAACATTCACAATAATCACTTTCCACCTAGTTAAGCGAGTCTGAACTATACACGGATTTACATCTTCCTGTTATAGATTTGTTTCCACACACAGTGTCACTGAGAAGATATCACCAGTATGTCAGATACATCACATTCAACATATGAGGACAGTATGGTATACCCAACGTGAGAGGCACATGACATAGACGATAATATATATTCCAGCCCTTAAGTCTAAGTATCCTCGTGACATAGACGAGTTCCTAGCTAGTATAAAGGATCTGTGTGACATGGATGATACCCAAGCTAATCTTAGGCTATGGACGGGTTACATTGGACGAGAGTATATAATGTCTTGCACTTGATGGGGGGGACAAGGGGGGGTATTAGTGAGTCAAGGGTGGGTCTGTTCACGTGGGAACGGGGGTTGGGGCTGGGGGAGGGGAGGGAGAGCACACTGGGGAGGGGTGACACTGACATACGTTGTCCTGTGGGGGCAACATTGGGGGAGGGTTCTCACTGTAGGGAAATCGAACCGTGGGTGGCTGTTGAACACTCCACTTGCATGATCACAGGTGGTAGAATTCACTATGGCACACCGGGGAGGGGGGGATAACACCGCGGCTGTCGGGGAAGAGGGAGAGGGGGATAGAGCACTAGGGGAAAGTTGGACAACACTGGGGGGGAGGCACCACGGATATGGGGGAGGAGTCACAGGGGTCGGTTCACTGGGGGTGGAGTGTAACAAAATTGGTGGAGGGCAAAACCATAGGTTCTCATACTCAAGATTCTGGTGGAGGGGAGGACAAGGCCCATGGGGCTGGAGGGCCTATGCTGGGAGTTTCAGATCGTGGCCGGGCATGGGAGATGGGCCGCCCGGCGAGTAGGACAGGGGAGGGTGGTCCGGGCTGTTGCCACTAGTCCTGGAGGGGTGGGCAGGTGGTGTGTCGGGCGGCTCCCTAGCAGCTATGGCCCAGCATGAGATAGGGCTCTCCAGGCTAGGGCTGAAGAAGGCCAGGAGACGCGCTGCTCGGCGCTTGCCCTTGGTCATCGTTGGGGTCCTGAGAGAGGACCTGGGGAAGCCCAGGGCTGAGGTTGGCCATGGGGAGGGAGGCGCCCGGGTTGGACTGCTGCCTCGTTCTGCAGGGGCGGCCATCAAGGAAGGGCTGTGGCCACCGTCACAGAGGGAGCCCCAGCTGCTGCCACTGGCACGGAGGGAGGTCTGCCGTCACGGGGGCTGTGGTCTCGGGGTCGGGAGGAGGCCGACAGGGGTGAGCTGCAGCCTCTCGTCCTGGGGGAGTCCAACAACACCCGGGGGTGCAGGGACAGATCACCTGCCCTCGGGGATGTCACACCCGCACTGGTCTCTGGTGGGGTCCCTGAAAAGGAGCAGAAACCGTCCTCTTGTGTAGATGGGCGGGGAGAGCGACATCTTACTCCACAATGCACAATTTAATTAGCTCTGTAGGCTCTGAAGGCTCTACGACATACAAGCTCTCCAAGTGGCTTGTAACACTGTTGTCCCCTGTTGTAGGCACTATCTCTGATTCATTTGTACAAAACAATGAGGATTTCGTAAGAAAGTTAATATCTCTAAATGTCATGTACCCCTACAAATTAGTCAGCTTTGATGTTAAATCATTATTCACAAATGTCCCTGTTGATGATGTTTTAACTTTCCTGCCAAGCATTCTGGGTAGTAACACTGATGGTATTCCCTCTGAAAATATTATCAAACTAATTAAATTGTGCATTGTGAATTCTTCTTTTACCTTTGAAGGTAAATTTTACACATAAAAATTTGGTATGGCCATGGGTTATCCCCTCTCCCCAGTTCCGGCAAATATTTACATGGAATACTTTGAGAATCATTTACTGACCTCCATAAAGGAGCAAAACATAGTTTGGCTCCGATATGTTGATGATATCCTGTGCTTCTGGCCTAACAGTCTTGCCATTGATGAATTTCTCCTGCAATTAAATTCGTTAGTTCCATCGATTAAGTTTACTCATGAGATGGAAATGGATAATGAATTGCCATTTTTGGATGTAGAAGTTATCAGGGACCAAAATGTTTTGAAGACTAAGGTATACAGAAAACCTACAAATATTATGTCATATGTTCATTACTATTCAAACCATCATATTAATGTAAAAAGATCTGTGTTCATATCCATGTACAGTAGCCCAAGAATGTTCTGCGACAAATATTAACGTATCTGGTAACTCTGGCATCCTATTTAAACTACCACACTCGTTCCATGCATACCTCCTCCACTTCCACGTTCATCATTCGGTGTTGTCAATATTCTTAAACTGAAACGTGTGAATCTTGGAGGGTCGACTCATGTCAGCTCAGACTTAGACTAAGGGTGATACAAAATTGTCATTGATCATTACACAGTCTGCGTTGCTTCACAGGCTTCAGTAGTGACATTATTATGTTATAACTTCGAGTTAAAAGGTAACCATTGATTATCTGTATTAGTTACTCGCTGTCAGCTTCATATATATAGATTTAGCTTTATGTAGCATGACATAATTTCTGAGAAAATTCGGTAGCGTGAAACATAATCTATAACTTTTTAGTATGTTTATGGTATACGTTCATCTAGGAATACTGATTTCTGTTCCTGCATGATAATGGCAGAGGTTGTGTATTATCGTTAACAGCAAAATGTTAGGTCCGTCATCTATCTTCTCGACCACACTGAAAACATTACAATACCACATCATATTCATGCGTATTATAGACACAGATTAGTGCTCATGAACAAAAAAACAAAAAAGGAAATAAAAGAAAACAGTAAATACAACAAAACAGCAAGCCTTGTTTTATTTAGACCCATCCCTCTATAGGAGGAACACAACAAAATAGTGTTTGACCACAATAACAAATTAAACAAATAATGCCTCAGCTCAAAAAAAATACCAGAGAAATAATTTATAGTAGAATATCAGTATTTGGTCCAGCCACCATTACCGTCTATCACGGTCCGAAGACGTCTAGGCATAGACTCCACATGATTGTGATTGACTTGGGGCTTCGTTTTTAGAACCTCCCACTCTGTCTGCACATGACGCCACAGTTGATCTGATGTCCTCTCGTTGGTGGGCTCCCAAACATTGACGATAATGGCCCACACGTTTTCAATTGGGTTCAAATCAGGGCTGTTGGGAGGCAATGGCAGTAGCTCGAGGCGACGTTGCTCCTGAAACCATTGTCTCACCATCCTGCCTGTGTGGATGGGGCAGTTGTCCTGCATGAAAATGATAGTTTCTGGATAGGGGAGGGCCATAGCACGAACCGTAGGCAGCATAACCTCATCTAGGATTTCTAAGTATTATTCAGCTGTAAACCTTCCTCCGATCCTTGTGACCTCCCCAACTCCATACAAACAAATCCAACCCCAAACTTTCCAGGTAACGTGCCCACTGCGTGCCTCCTCGTAGACATGTTCAGGATCATATCTGAAAGAAAAATTGCCAAAGACAAGTGATAAAGCCTGGCCAATAGGAAAGATATTCACATCGTATAATATCCCAGCGGCTATTAACCTTGCTGGAGTGCGTGGTTAATAACCAAGGGTCAGCCTAAACATATGATGACATTAAGGGCATAAGGAGTTCCGTGAACACCTATGGTAAAAATTGAGATAAATAAAATATGGTTGGGTTTTTCTTCCCTACTTATATTTTTACATTATGATTTAGACATTAACACAGTGGCTCTTGTCATTTCCCTATCTATTTGCATAGTCTTAATTATAGTACAGTACACAATTATGTTAAATACCTCGTATTGTTTGGCCTCCAGCAGTGTAGTCGTCCATGTGTGGTGGAGCTGAAGGTCTTCTCGTCTGAGAATACGACTCTTCCCCAGTAATCAAGGTCCTGATCTGCAAATCGGTGAGCGAAATCGGGCCGCAACTGTTTATGCCTTTCCATTAATTTTGGATTCACTGCTGGTGATCTATGTCGATAGCCCATCTTCTTCAGTCGTGTGCGTATTGTTTCTGTAGACACGTATAGTTGCAAATGTCGCTTTGCTTCTTCAGCGTTAGAGAATAGGTGGTTATCAATGTAAAGTCTTAGTTGCTGGTCCTGCTCTGCCGTAGTCTTTCTTCTCGCTCCTCGCCTATGATGGTCAGTTACTTCACCCTCTTCCTCCCACCTGTTCAGCCACCGGTAAACAGTTGATCTGTGCACTCCAACTTGCCCCGCAATGTCGTCGGCTGACATCCCGCTCTTGCTTATTCCGACAATCTTTCCACGGAGAGCAATCTTTGCAGCGTGACGCTCGATGTCTTGCAGGCCGGGCGTGATGGTGGGGTGTGATCACGACTACGTCTCCAGCACTCTCATCATTTTGGCTCATTTATACATTCGCTTTTTTTCAGTGAAAACCATCTGAACACGAATCCGTAACATGGCGCCCCTTATCTCCCTTCCTCGTATACTAATTAAGTGCTGACCTGATAAACCTACAGTGTTACGACACCTGGCTCTGATTTTACAAGTTATTTTAATCAATAAACGTGTGTGTGTGTGTGCGTGTGTGTGTGTGTGTTTTCTTGGGTATAACAAGATATGTCAAGCTCTATAAAGCTACAGTAAATCTATATATATGAAGTTGACAGCGAGTAACTAATACAGATAATCAATGGTGCCCTCTTAACTCGAACTTATAACATAATAATGTCAGTACTGAACCCTGTGAAGGAACGCAGACTGTGTAATGATCAATAACAATTTTGTATCACCCTTAGTCTAAGTCTGAGCTGACATGAGTCGACTCTCCAAGATTCACACGTTTCAGTTTAAGAACATTGACAACACTGAATGATGAACGTGGAAATGGAGGAATTATGCATGAAACGAGTGTGGTAGTTTAAGTTGGATGCCAGAGTTACAGATACGTTAATATTTGTCGCAGAACTTTCTTGAGCTACTGTACCTAAGAGCATATAGAATTTCAGACCCAGAATTTTTAGATGATGAACTAAAAATGATTCAGAGTATTGGAAAGAAGCTAAAATATCCACAAAGCATACTAACTCAGTGCCACAATACAGCCAAGAAACGATTCCTTGAAGGGAAAACTAATAAGCCAGATCGCCAGAACATTCAAAGAATCCTTGTCCTCCCCTTCCATGAAAATTTTCTTGATGTTGTTCACATACTGAGGAAACTCAATGTACAAGTAGTATTCAAATATGAGAACACCATCAAAAAAAACCTGATCAAGAACAGCACTTTCAGTAATTCAGGCGTTGTTTACAAAATCCCGTGTAAAAGCTGTAACAAATTTTACATAGAACAATCTGGAAAAGATTTGGAAACTAGAATCTCACAACATAAATACAGTGTAAGGACAGCCCAACAGAGTAGTGGTTTATTTCAGCACAAAGCATCCAGTGATCACCATATTGACAGGACAGGCTCCAAGATTCTAGCAAGATCAAAAAGCTTAGATGAAAGAAATGTAATAGAATCTTGTCTAATTTCTGGCACCTATCAAAAGAATGTACACATGAGCTATGGTCATTTTAAGTGTGATAAATTGTTAACTGAATTAATTTTAAAGCAGTATCCCCCAGACTAACAAGTGATTGTTCCCTGTCATCTCGTGGTGGTGTAGTGGGACACACCAAGCATTAATCCTCTAGGTCTTAAGTTAAGCAGCAGTATTTATCCCCTCCTCCCTCCCCCCTCTCCCCTTCCCCCTTCCCCTCCTCCCTCCCCCTTCCCCCTCCCTCCCACTCCCCTTTCCTCCCCTCCTCCCTCCCCCTTCCCCCTCCCTCCCACTCCCCTTTCCTCCCCTCCTACTCCCTCCTCCTTTGCCACGTGCATTTTTAGATTCAGGTCATCCTTTGTTGTGTTCCACTCCCTGCTGCAGGTGACCATAAGTTGAACCGCAGGTAAAAATTCAGGTCATCCATTGTTCTGTGTGCCACTACCTGCTGCGGGTGTGCATAAAAGACCTCTACCCTTTACGTTTCTGTCTCACTCTGTCTCAATATGTAATATACGAAAGTACTCACTGTCACTCCTTTCATGTCTCCTGTGGTTAGGTTGCATACATATCTTCACAGTGAAATGAAGTCTCTGCATATATATATATATATATAGATATATATATATATATATATATATATATATATATATATATATATATATATACAGTAAACCCTCAAGGATCCGGACTTCAAAGATCTGGATTTTGCGAAGATCCGGACCATTTCTTGGCAAATTTTCAATTCAAAACATAGGCTACAAGATACACAATTTATTAATTAAAATTTACGAAAAAAATATTTGTACACATTATTATACTATCCTATTAATTTTATACTGTATTAAATTTAATTTAAATTTTATCGGTTCTTCGGTATCCTTTTGTGAGGCCCGCACATGTGAATGGGAGGGGGGGGGAATGCGGCCTTGAGGGAACAATAAGCTGAGGCAGTTGACCGAGTGTGAGTCACGGGAACACAGTGACCGAGTGAAAGCACAGTTTTCTTTCTTTACTCTTCCACCATGGCTCCAAAGCGCAAACATACGGAGCTAACCATAAGTGAAAAACTTGAATTACTAGAAAAATTAGAAAAGGGTGTACCAGTCTCTCGGTTAAGTGAGGAATATGGTGTTGCAAAACAAGCAATCAATGATATAAAGAGAAACAAAGCCAAGCTTCGTGGTTTTGCTGCCAAGGCCGGTGGAAGTGCAAGTGGAAGTGCAGGTCCCAGTTCCCAAGTGAAGCGTAAGATCGTTATGAGTGGACTCTGATTAAGAAGTCAGAGGCATCCCCACTAGAACCCGAGGATGAACAACAGAAAGTGACACCTTGGCAAGGTGAATGAAAAAAATAACTGTTTATTTTTATTTTGCATTAAGTTATACCTAAACCACCATAAGTTTTCTTTCATATGAGAAAATTTATATAATTACTGGAAGATCCGGATTTATCGAGATCCGGACAGGGTTATAGCCCCAATTAGTCCGGATCTTTGAGGGTTTACTGTATGTATATATATATATATATATATATATATATATATATATGAGTGTTGCAGAGAGCAGTGTTTTAATGAGTGGAAAAATCATCATCATCATCAATATCATCATCTGGACCTCCTTTCCAACCCTAGGGCAGGGTGAGGAGTAGCAACGTCCAGAGAGCCCAAATTTGCCCAGTCCAATGGTCCACGCTTCCTTTCACTCATTACTCAAGCCCCCGGAATCCTGGCTGTATCGAATACGCCAAAAACATTCACCACATTCGGTAGCTTCACAGAAACGTATTCAATAGAGTCTGTCCGGACACTGCCACGTTAAAAAGGGGTGCCAAATCCATGATCATGCACTTCTCACAAAATTCATCCAGCCAGCTCGATCTTTTGTCAGTTCCCTAGCCTCACCGACTTCCAAACCTCTCTTCCTCACACACTCATCCACGATATCTCTCCTCCTTCTCCTTGGCCTACCTCGCCTCCTTCCTCCTTCAAATTCGCTCAGCTATACCTATTTCACCGCTATATTGTTGTCCATTCTCTCCACATGACAATACCATTTCAGTACACTTCCTTCGATTCTGGTGTCCACCAACTTCCACACTCCACATCTTTCATGGGAGCTGGTTTGTGGAAGCCGTTGGGTAGGCAGAGAAGGATTTTTTTGTTGTTGTTGTTGGCCTATCGACCAATGGGGCCGAAGTCCCTGGTCATTAAGGCCTTATATATATATATATATATATATATATATATATATATTACAAACACACTTTCATATACATACTGTACATACACCAGTACATATATATATATATATATATATATATATATATATATATATATATACATTGTTACATAGCCTATGATTTCATAATCCTTTGTGTAAGTTTAACGCACAGTATGCTGCATGTTTGATCACGAGCGTGTTTTGCCTCAGTTCCCCCCTTCTACCGTTATAGTAGAGTAAGTCGTCCTTTCTGTTGTTCAGAGCGGGATTGTCAACTCTTTGTCCCCATGGCTTCATTTGCGCGTCCTTCTTACAAGTTGTATCAAGCTCTGCCGGCCCCTATATAATGAGCTCAGTCTCTGCATCATTGCAACTTAGATCTACTCCTCATTTTGCTCACATCTCTGTCCTACCCTGTAAAGTTATTATTATTGTGAGTGTTCAGGAAGTCTCCAACCATCTAGCAGCTGTGTAATTTGAGTATAACTGTTGTTGCATTTTTTCTTGTGCATAGGGTTAATTCTTAGGCCTAGTGAGTTTTTTTTTGTAATTTATGTAGGTTTCATTTTGTCAGCCAGTTTTAATATTATTTTGTATTTGTAATAATTTATCTTATATTAACTGAGCATTATCCAGTGTATTTTCGTTTTATCAGGCCTGACTTAGATAAATTTACTCATGCTAGTTTCGTGTTAATAGAGGCTATTGCAGTTAACCATATATTTAACCTGTTTTTTGCCATTACATTATCCTTATGAGTCCTGAATGTTTTGTTGTTAGTTTGAGCATTAAACTTTAACTTGTAATTTTACCTAACTCTTTTGTTTTGAACCTGGAACTTTACGGGACAGTAGTGATTTTTAGTATTCTCACTTAAAGTGTACATTGTCTTTCCCTGTTCCGTAACATAAATTTGGCGACCTCTCATCAGGATATTCAGGATATTATCATAAGGATATTGCTTGATATTTGGTGACTGTTACTTATTCATGATGTCTACTATTACTACACTTGATGAAGCCAAAGATTTTTTGTCAAATGTGCAAACAGTGTGTGATGTAGAAAACAGAACAAAGAATGAACTTAAGCTTGTTGCTCAACAATTGGGAATTGCTGTTCGCTCTCATCATTCTAAAGATCAAATTGTTGACATGATTAATGAAAGCTTGTTTAATGTAACTCCTCCAAATGAGCAAACGCAGATTGAATTAGCTAAGTTACAGCTAGCCCTGCAGGAGGCAAAAGCTAAGGAGGCTGAATTTAAGGCAAATGCTCGTATTCAGGAGGCACAGATACAGGCACAAATTGAACTTGCCAGGATTCAGGCAGTCCATGAGTATCGCATGAAACAAGGTGGAACTGGATCATCTAGCTCTGATGATTTTGATGTGGCTAAAAATGTTAAACTTGTCCCTCCTTTTAATGAATCTGATTTAACAAAGTATTTTCAGGTGTTTGAGAGGGTAGCTACAGGTTTTAACCCGCCCCGTCCCGACGACGTATGGGTACGTCACCACGATTTGCATTTGCCAGTCCCGGCGACGTACCAGTACGTCGTGCAATTGCAAGGTACCTAATTTGCACAATTTTCAATTTTCGCACGTGATTTTTCGTATGTATACACGGGACACCTTCCTCTATTCCTGTACAAGATACCAAGCAGGGACAATGCCTTACACTGCATAACCTCCCCCCTCCCCCCTCACGCCATTGTCTTGGCAAAGGACCTGTTACCAGTGACCTGGCTAGTAAAGTTATTCAGGGCCAGAGTGATTCCCCAATCGATGACAATGTGGAGGACAATGTTTACATAGCATTAGAAGAAGAAACAGCCAGAAATAATGATCAGGTAGTGTGGCAAAAATAGGTCAGGTATGGTGATTAGTTAGTGAGTGAAACAATGCTTATAATGCCTTTATTACTGCTTGAAAACCAGTATACTGTCATACTACATATACATTCGTACCAAGTAAATAAATAAATACCGTTTATGAGTGGATAAAATAGTTACCCTCCCATAGAACTCGTTTTCTTTCGTGCCAGCATGTTAGAAAACCCACTCAGGTAAGGAGGAACTCCTACCTGGATTGGGCACTTTAAACCTCAGGTGAGCGATTTCTCTATGAATTTTCGATGTTTCTCACCAAAAGCGAAGGTTTTAGCCAAAAAAAAAAAAATCGAAAATACCTCGGGACTGGGGGATGTCGGAGGTGCGGAATACCTCGGGACGTGACGGGTTAACTGGCCCAAGGAGTATTGGCCAGTACTCTTTCAAACTGTTCTCACCGGTAAAGCTCAAGTAACTTATGCATCTTTGCCTCAGGATCAATCTGATAATTATGATGTAGTTAAGAGCTTGATTCTAAAGGCCTATGAGCTTGTTCCTGAAGCTTATAGAGTAAAATTTAGGACAACTTACAAGCAAGATAAGCAATCCCATGTTGAGTATGCAAAAATCAAAGAAGATTTGTTAGAGCAGTGGTTAAATTCTAAGAATGTGGATTCTGATTTTGGTAAATTTAAGCAGATGATTTTGCTGGAGGACTTCAAAAGGTGTGTTAATAAAGATGTAAGCCTATATCTTGATGAGAAAAGAATAGATAATTTGTCTGATGCTGCAGTTTTAGCTGATGAATATGTTCTCACTCACAAGAGATAATCTAGAGAAAAAAGGAAAGCTGAGAGTAAGTACGTTGCCTCTACTCAGAGTACAGGTAACAGGAAAGAGAATAAAGATGATGTTTCTCAGAAAGTAAATACCAGCTTCACCTCTAGATTTCAGAAAAGTAAATGTACTTATTGTAGTAAGCTTGGTCATACTACTGAGAAATGTTTCAGGAGACAGCGTGATGTGAACAAAAAGGAGCCTTTAAATATTCAGTCAATTGGTCTAGTGTCCACTCTTGAGTGTTCCCAGAATTCTTTAACTGAGTTAACTGAACCTGCTTTGAGGGGTAACTTAAATTCTCATGATGGAGCTCCTCTTTTGAGCAGTAACGTGGGTGACACTCTCAGGAGTTCATGTGCTAATTTCCTGTCTGATGGTTTTGTCAGTCCTCTGGACAGTAATGACAGGAAATCAGTTAAAATATATCGTGATATAGGTGCTTGCCAATCCCTTATGCTGACCAGTGTTCTAGGCTCTAATGTTAATTCCTCTGATGAAACTGTAATCTTACAAGGTGTAGGGAATAATTACTTCTCTGTCCCTCTGTGCAGAGTGAATTTAGAGTCTGGTTTTGTTAATGGTTCCGTTATGGTTGGGTTGCTTAAGACACTCCCAATGTCAGGTGTAACCTTTTTACTTGGAAATGATATTGGTGGAAGTCAAGTGTGTCCAGCTCCTCATTTGTCTAGTGAGCCAGTGGCTGCGTCCCAGGATTGTGATGTCCCTGATGTGTTCCCTGCATGTGCTGTCACTAGGGCTAAGTCTAAAGTTACTGGTGATTTAGAGAATAATGATGATGATGATGTTATCCTATCTGACACTTTTCTTGCTAATTTGAACCACTCACCAGATGAGGCAGTACCCCGTAGTGTTGATAATTTGTCTCGTCAAGAGTTGGTTGAGTTGCAGGTTGCTGACCCTGAGTTGAAAGGTCTAGCTAACTCTGCTTGCAGTGAGGAAGAGTCAGCTGGTGCTTCTACTTGTTATTATATAAAATCAGGAGTACTTATGAGGAAGTGGAGACCCCCAACAGCATCAGCCGACTGTGAATGGGAGGTTGTACATCAAGTTGTCATCCCTCGTTTTTGTAGGCAGGATATCATTAGAGTGGCTCATGATTCCAGTTTGGCAGGACAACCTGGAGTGAGGAAGACTGTGGCACGCATTTTGAAACACTTCTACTGGCCAGGTATCTTCAGGGATGTTTCCTGGTATTGTAAGTCTTGTCACACCTGTCAAGTTGTGGGGAAGTGTAATCAGACCGAAAAGGTTGCACCTCTAGTTCCCATTCCTCCTTTTGAGGCGCCATTAACCCGTGTGTTGGTGGATATTGTGGGCCCTCTTCCTAAGACTTCTTCAGGATTTTCTTATGTGTTGACCCTGATTGATATGGCTACTGGTTATCCTGAAGCCATTCCACTTAGAAATATCTCAGCAAAGAACGTGGTTAAGGAAATGCTAGGGTTCTTCACAAAGTTTGGTCTGCCCAAGGAGGTACAGTCAGACCGGGGAAGTAATTTCATGTCAAATGTTTTCAAGCAGTCTCTGAAAGAGTTGGGCATCACCCAGATCACGTCTTCAGCTTACCATCCCCAGACCCAAGGAGCGTTGGAGAGATATCATCAAACACTCAAATCGATGCTCAAGAAATACTATTTGGAACATCAGAAAGACTGGGATAAAGGTCTTCCATTCGTTGTGTTTGCCGCAAGAGAATGTCCAAATGAATCACTGGGCTTCTCACCTTTTGAACTACTGTTTGGCCATGAAGTAAGAGGACCCCTTAAGCTACTCAATGAATGCTGGCTGTCGGAGGAAGATGACGTCAACCTGCTGGAGTATGTGATGAAGTTCAAAGAACGGATGGCTACTGCTTTACAGCTGGCGAGAGAGAATTTAGGAGCTGCTCAGGAGAAGATGAAGACTTGGTATGATAAGAAGTCCAGGTTACGCCACTTTCAGCCAGGAGATCAGGTATTGATTCTGCTACCGGTGCATGGGCAACCTCTTCAAGCCAAGTTTAGTGGTCCTTATTTCGTGGAGAAGAAATTCAGTGATGTCAACTATGTCATTGCCACACCAGATCGTAGAAAGAACAAGCAACTTTGTCACATCAACATGCTAAAGTTATATCACAGGCGGGAAGAAAATAATCCAGTCTGCACTGTAGCTGTTCCACCCGAGTCTGTGGGTGAAGCTCTCCCATGCAGCATGAGCCTGAGTGATAGTTTGGGGAAGAATCCTGATATCATGAATGATCTCCAGACTAAGCTTTCTCACCTACCTCCCGAGGAAAGGCAGGAGTTTTCAGCATTACTGCAGGAGTACCCGCAAGTGTTCCGTGCCACTGCAAAAAGAAATACTGTGTTGATGCATGATGTCAATGTTGGAGACGCAAAGCCAATTAAATTGCCTCCTTACCGTGTGAACCCAGTGAAAGTTCCTCTCATCCAGAAGGAGCTTGGCTACCTGTTGGACCACAAGATGACTGAGCCATGTCAGAGCGAGTGGAGTTCTCCTGTCACTCTAGTCCCTAAGCCAGGTGGGTCACAGCGGCTTTGCATCGACTACAGACGTGTTAATCAGATAACCAAAACAGACACTTACCCTCTCCCTCGCGTGGAAGAATGCATAGACAAGATCGGAAAGGCTAGGTACATAAGTAAGTTTGATTTGTTAAAGGGATACTGGCAAGTACCTATGACTGAACGTGCTAGGGAGATCTCATGTTTTGTAACACTAGGAAAGACTTTTGCATGTTCTGTAATGCCATATGGTATGAAGAATGCACCAGCCACATTTCAGAAGCTCATGAATGTTGTAACAGAGGGTTTGGCAGGGTGTGTTGTTTATATTGATGATGTATTAATCTTCAGTGACAACTGGAAAGATCACCTATGCCATGTCAGTAAATTTCTTGAGCGTTTGGTTCATGCTAATCTTGTAGCTAATTTATCAAAGTGTGAGTTTGGTCAAGCTAAAGTTCAGTACCTTGGGTACGTAATTGGTGATGGACATGTTGCACCACCAGGAGCTAAGGTTCAGGTTATAAGTGATCTTCCCAGACCTAAAAGTAGGAAGGAGATACAAAGATTTTTGGGAATGGTAGGTTATTACAGGAGATTTGTTCTTAACTTTTCTATTCTTGTATCACCACTTACAGACCTACTGAAAAAGGGAGTTAAATTTGTCTGGACCGATAACTGTGAATCCTCTTTCAACAAACTTAAAGCTATTCTATTAAGTCAGCCAGTGCTCGCTACTCCAAATTTTGCTAAGCCTTTTAAGATGGCTGTTGATGCAAGTGATACAGGATCTGGGGCTGTTTTGCTGCAAGAGGATGATCAGGGTATTGAACACCCTGTATCTTATTACAGTAAGAAGTTCACTCCACCTCAAAAGAACTACTCCACTATTGAGAAAGAGCTTTTGGCCTTGATTTTGGGTTTACAGCATTTTTCATTTTATTTGTATTCTGGTTTTAACCCCATAGTCATTTATACCGATCATAACCAACTGAAATTCCTTAGTAAGTTTAAAGATAAAAATCAGAGATTGACAAGATGGAGTCTACTTCTTCAGGAGTATTCATTAGACATACAACATGTCAAGGGGAAAGAAAATGTCATTGCAGATTGCTTATCTAGACTTTAGACAGATTGTTTTACAGTAATAAGAAATTTCCTTTGTAAATTTCTTTTTCTTTGTGGGGAGGTGTTACATAGCCTATGATTTCATCATCCTTTGTGAAATTTTAACGCACAGTATGCTGCATATTTGATCACGAGCGTTTTCTGCCTCAGTTCCCCCCTTCTACCGTTATAGTAGAGTAAGTCGTCCTTTTTCTGTTGTTCAGAGCGGGATTGTCAACTCTTTGTCCCCATGGCTTCATTTGCGCGTCCTTCTTACAAGCTGTATCAAGCTCTGCCGGCCCCTATATAATGAGCTCAGTCTCTGCATCATTGCCACTTAGATCTACTCCTCATTTTGCTCACATCTCTGTCCTACCCTGTAAAGTTATTATTATTGTGAGTGTTCAGGAAGTCTCCAACCATCTAGCAGCTGTGTAATTTGAGTATAACTGTTGTTGCATTTTTTCTTGTGCATAGGGTTAATTCTTAGGCCTAGTGAGGTTTTTTTGTAATTTATGTAGGTTTCATTTTGTCAGCCAGTTTTAATATTATTTTGTATCTGTAATAATTTATCTTGCATTAACTGAGCATTACCCAGTGTATTTTCGTTTATCGTTTTTTTCGTGTTAATAGAGGCTATTGCAGTTAACCATATATTTAACCTGTTTTTTGCCATTACATTATCCTTATGAGTCCTGAATGTTTTGTTGTTAGTTTGAGCATTAAACTTTAACTTGTAATTTTACCTAACTCTTTTGTTTTGAACCTGGAACTTTACGGGACAGTAGTGATTTTTAGTATTCTCACTTAAAGTGTACATTGTCTTTCCCTGTTCCGTAACAATATATATATATATATATATATATATATATATATATATATATATATATATATATATATATATATATATACTTTCATAAGCACATACATACACCAGTACATATATATATATATATATATATATATATATATATATATATATATATATAGGAGTGTTGATTTTCTATCATATAATAATTATTACTGTATACATTACTGATTAGTAAAAAAATAACTAAAGTCCCTAGAACTAATAACCTTACAGACAAATCGCTAACCTATGCTAAAGCCCAAAGATACAAATTGCCAAACCTATTCTAATGGTAAAAATACCCCGACGAAGCGAACACCATCTACTGCAGATATGTAATCCCTTTCTACATTACATACCTGTATTCATCGCCTTGTGACTGTCAGTCGAGGAAAACTAATACAGGGAACATCAATATATGACAGAGAACCAGACGAGTCAGGAACATTTCAATATACGTCATCAGACAGTGAAGGATTATTATGGTGAGAGTACATACAAAAGAAGACTGCGTAGTTCCTCGTACTGGTGTTGCAGGAGTTGCAGTTGATGGTCTGATGGGTGGGGCAGGGGGTGAGGGGGGGAGGGGTGAGCAGCTTGTTGCGGGGCATGGGGTGGGGAGGGGCTGAGGGGGAGGGAGGAGGGGGGCATGATGTAGAACCAGCGGCGGGAGGGTGTGTCAGCTGATGATCAGGAGCAGGGGTGGCGGTGGGGGCAGGAGCAGGGGCAGGACGGGCTGAGTGACGACTTGGACAATCCAGGTGCCAAGCAGTGACGCCCACACGCCCACACCAGGGGCACTGGAACTGCGGTGAATGTAGGAGATGAGGGTGGGCAGCCATGGGGTTAGTGGGGGCTGGTGGCGTGGGTAGTAGGGGCAGTTCCGGGAACTCAGATGAGTGGGGGTCAGGTGCACGGGGACTGGGAGAGTGAACGGTGGCGGAGTGCGTGACAGGGCAGGTTGTTGTTGAATGGGGGCCACTGCACAGACCACACCTTTCTGCAGACCGGGAGTAGCGTGAGATGTAACCAGACTCATAACAGCGATGGCACAAGGGCTGTGATGACGGGGAAAAAAAAAAAAAGTTAGCTTAGGTAACCCTTAAAAATATATGGTTTTCTATTATACACAGGTAATTCCGTTTCCTATAATCAATTAATCCAGTGACGTACTTTATATATAATTTCGTCCATCTGCAGACGATTATATTCACCGTAAATGAGACTTTTTAAACTGGAGGGGTTAGATATAGCCTTCATTAACCACTTTACTTAAAATGCCCGCCGCCGGACCACCCACCCCGCCACCCCCCACCCCGCTACCGGGCCACCACCACACCACCACCACACCACCACCCCAGGAAGACACAACGGGGGGGCTAATGACCCAGGGCAAGAGGGTCACCCGCCAACTACTGACCTGCGCCCCTTTTCCCCGCAACTGCCCCGACACCAGGTGAACAAGGATCGGCAACGACCTTGCAGGCGGGACAACCATCGCCAGCAGTGGGGTGGGACTGAACAGGATTCAGTCCCAAGTAACGTTTTGGCAACGGCCATAGTTACCCCCTCAAGGGCAGGAGGCCCATTAGTGCGCCACGAGGTGTCAATACCCTCTGCCACGTCCAGGGCAAGAGGCCCTTCAGTGTGCCACGAGGTATCAGTGCCTTCTGCCACGTCCAGGGCAGGAGGCCCTTTAGTGCGCCACGAGGTGTCAGTACTCTCGGCCACGGCCAGGGCAGGAGGCCCTTTAGTGCGCCACGAGGTATTGGTACCCTCCGCCACTCCAAGGGCAAGAGGCCCTAGTAAACAGCTAAAAGTGGGTCCCAGGGTAAAAAGACCTGGAGCCACGGCTGTGACAGACCCAGGAGAGTCGCCTCTGTGCTTCCCTCCCTGTATGTAGGAGAGGACATGGTCTCCGTGTATACTCCACCTACTGTGTTCTCCTGTGGGAACTGCTCAACATCACCCGGGAGTGTTGCCCCAGAGGTGTCACAAGAGTGGAGGCAAAGTCCGAGACTGGACCTGCCTCCCACTCCTGGGAAATCTCTGTCCTTCACAGGCACAAGCAGGAGATGAGGTCGCAGTCTAACCCTGACAGTGCGTCCCCTGGCAGACGACTGCACCCCCAGGACCCCAAGGCGAGCCCAGCAGACTACAGGCGAGGGCAACCCCAACTCCCTCACCCCGCGGAGCTGCCGGCGTCAGGCCCGCCTCCTCCAGCTGTTTGGCCCCAGTCCCGAGGGCCACCTCTCAGGTCGAGGCCCCCAGACAGGAGGGCCTCCCTGCAACTCACCGACGGCCCGGACCCGGGTAGTGTGTTGCCCGTTACAGGCAGAGTCCCCCTGAGGTCCTCCCCCTCGACCAGTGACAAAGTGAATTAACCCAGGAAACACGGGTAAATTAGTGACGCCCCTTAGACCGAAAATAAGCCAGAGGAAGAGGAACAGTGAACAGTGACAGAGTGTGATCCATATAAAACCGGTGGCTATTGTTATTAACCCAACAGAATTACACACCCAATGGGGTAGAAAATATTTAATAAGAAGAAGAAGAGTAATATCACCTGCCCAGAATAAAAGAACTTCCGGTAATTGTGAATGACGATCAGGTGCGCAGGAGAACCAAAATACTATATAAAGTGTCGCCGCGACTAGGTAACTGAGTCGAGTGTCATGATCCGCACCCTGTTTTCGTTATAGTAATATTCCTCCCACAGACTCTTAACCTTGTGTTTTCCCCTTGCTATCGTGTGTATATATATTTTGGGTTTAAATGAAAGACGGGTATCTACATATATATAACTAAAGACATTGGTATACATGCATCATATCGTGTGTTAAGTGCAACTGTATTTTGTGCTATCAAAGCCTAACTCTGTGTCCCTGTATCCTGTATCTCAAATATCACTCTGTATCATATTGTAACGGTTATAGAATTAAGGCAATAGATGTGTTAAGGTATACTGCCTGGTTTTTATGTCCTGTTCCTTTGTTAGTGCTTTACTTCCGGTCCGGAAAGAGGACCCCGCTCAGTCGCTAGTGTTTTTAGGACGAGGAGTCGACCTAAAAACACTCAGCATAACATTACTACTATACCGAATATTTTGGTTCTACATCAGGCTTCCCTGCACGTCTTTTTTTAATGATTTATTTGGCAGAATACATTTCTTTTGTATGTTATTTATAGACCTTTACTGCTGATGTAGTTGCATCAATAACAAAAGGATAATGAGGTGCAGTGTGAAAGATAAATATCCAGGGAAGAGTTGCTGCGATATTTTCGAGAAAAGTATTAATAAAGTCCTTAAACTCACCGCCACGTCTCAAGATTTTATTACTTGTTTAGTAATAACAAAATGTACCGAAATATTTACCATTATTTCTGGTACGAATAATGTGAAAAATATTTACTGCATCAGGGAAATTCATGGTTTACAAAAAACCTTATGCTCTGGTCAAATATTTGCATATAAATCCAGAAGTAGAATCCTAGACATTATCTTATCCTACTGCAGGCCAACTTTTTTTTTTTTTTTCATAATTTGTGAATGCTTATATCACTGTCTGTATTTTTGAAATATATTAACATTCATTATTCCTCCGAGGAAGCCATATTTCACTTCTTCAGTCTGTATACGGATGGGGTTATAAAAGAGATACAAGGTAGTGCAGTGGCTCATGAATGTTGCAGAGGCCCTAATGAGAGAGGGCAGAGGTTGGAATCTCCCTGTACTGTTGTTTGCAGATGATACTTTATTGAGAAGAGGGAAACCTGTATTTTACACAGGAAAAATCATCTGAGAAATTACCAATATGCCGGAAATCGAACCCGGGACTCTCAGGTGAGAGCCAGGCAGCATACCACTACACCACGACCAGGTAAAAGTTAACTCACGTTGTCACAATCTTGTAACCAAAGTCCCTCCGCCCCCACTGTGGGCCTGAAGTGGGTGAGTTAACCCCCTGGCACTCGGGCAAGTAGATTCTTTTAATCTATCCCAAGCACTTTCGGCATGTCAGAATGAAGAGGGAAACCTGTATTTTACACAGGAAAAATCTCACCTGAGAGTAACGGGTTCGATTCCCGGCATATTGGTAATTTCTCAGATGATACTTTGTTGTTAACCCTTGTGTGGTGTTCATGTTTTTGTTACGCAGCCAATGTTTGTGGGTCTGGTGGACCCACCGCATTATTGAATTTTTATATCAATACAGCCATAACAATTTCTGTAAAAATACCAAATGTTTACTTTTTCCCAAATGCTGACAATAAAGACAGCATAAATGGTTAATAATAATATGCTTAGGAGCTCCTGTCTCAGCTTGTGTGAGGTAAAAAAGTTATTGCATGTGATGTTGTGTCCACTGAGTCCTTGTGTCATGTCCAGGACAACTTTCATCCCTTGGTGTTTCTCAGGGGCTCCTCCATCCGGCCTCCTTGTATACACTTGCAAGTTCCATGCATATGATGATGCAGCATCACAGGCAGCCCAGATCTTTATTCCGTATATTGCGGGTTTTGATGGTATGTACTGCCTGAAGGGGCAGCGGCCCCTAAATGGCTCCAGCTACTCATCAATAGTGACATTAGGACCAGGGTAGTAAACAGGGGGAGACAGTGCACTCACCTGTCCCACACTGTCTTGATGGCAGCTAGCTTGTCTCTGTGCCACCAAGCTAGTCTCTCATCTCGCGGTTATCAGAGCAGATAACCCTGGAAATAATGTGAAAATTTTCGAGAGACATTGTGGCACGGAAAAGTTCTCTGCCAGTTTCTGCATCCCAAAGGGATTCTGTGGATTCCCCTTTGGATCTGAAAACTCCAGCAAGGATAAGAAGCCCAAAGTATGCTCGTAAATGAGTTTGGTCTATGTCCTTCCACCCCTGTCCAAAAACACGCCTTGTTTCTATTTTGGTGCAATCCAGAATGATTTTCTGGCTGTCATCCGGGATGAAAAGTTCAAAAGAAGACACGATATCCTGCAAGTGAGTAACTGCCATCCGTGTTGGTCCTGGATGCATCTTTATCACATTGGCAGCCCTGCGGGGTGGCTCCTTCTTTGGGCAAGGATACCATTCAATTTCACCATCATTTGACATCCATATTTCTCCACTTGCTGGCTGCTGGTGGGCTGTCTGCTGACTGGCTGGTCCTCTGGTTGGTCCTGTGATGGGCTGCTGATGGGCTGATCCTCTGGCTGGCTGGTGACGAGCTGGCCTTGTGGCTGACTGCTGCGGGGGGCCTGAAACTGGCTGCTGACGGGCTCATTTTGGAGCTGGCTCAAGGTCAATTTCATCATTTTTTTCAAACTCACTGTCAGATTCTGAATTGACAGAAATGCGACCTTCAGATGAGGAAGTGAAGGAGAACTGTGGTGTGGATGTGGATGTGGATGTGATGGGAAGCGTTAAAGAGCAATATACTGAGGTGGTTTGGCCATGTGGAGAGGACGGAGAGTGAGAGACTGACGAGGAGAGTGTGAGTGAGGTTGAGGAAGAGTAGAGAGAGGGGGAGGTCAAGGATGAGATGGAGAGATGGAGTGGAGAGGAATATGAGAGGGGGGGGGGGGTAGGTGAGCTTGGAGCAGGGCAGTGAAATAGCAGGGGACAGGGGGCCTTGTAGACGATTTGTTTGTGGCCACCCCTTACGGGATAAAGGCGTCTGACAATAGGTAGATAGATAGACAGCATTTAATTGATCATTGCACGTGAGGTATTCTCATCAGGCCAAAAATATTCGTAACCCGTTTTCTTTAGCTTCTTAGTTTGCATATCATTCCTTATCATTATACACACACAGAGCACACTACTCACAAGACTAGATGTTAGTAAAACCTGTGATGCTGTCCGCCAAAACAAACTAATCACCAAAATATACAACACAAACATGGACAACACCAAACGCTGGCTTCCAAATTAATTGTCTGGTAGTCAAGCACCGGGGCGACGAAATACCGAATCGGCGGTCAGTTACCGAATCGGCACTTTTAAATGGAAAATATTATAGTTTTTATTACAATATGGAAACATTATAGTTTTTATTACAATATGGGTTCATGCACACCTAATTATCTGAAATACAGTTCAGCCCAAAAACTTTGCTTAAAATAACTGCTGTATTATTATATAAAATCAGATTTCAGAGCATAAACGTGCTAATGTTAGGGTGTATTTACCCTTCAGACCGTCAAGACGCATTGACAGACTTCTGTCTTGCATGAACATTGATCTAAAGCACAAATAAATGTACGTGCATTGTAAATAAATATTTATAGAACAGAAGTCTGTCAAGGCGAGTTGTCAAGCTAGAGGCAAAACATTGCTGCTAACTTTAGCAATTTTTTGGTCTGAATCTTGAGTTTTTTATTTAATAGTTAAACAAAACAAATTATTGACCAGATTTCAGATAAGTAGGTGTGTATGAACCTATGTGGTTATAGAAATTATATTTTTCATTCAAAAGCGACGATTCTGTAAACGACCACCGATTCGGTATTTCGTCACACCCGTTAAGCACATGTTATATTTTAGGACAAGCAATGACCAACCCGAAATTTCCTGAACGGAGTTCCACCCTCAGTCTTCAACCCATAAATGCATGATATTCCCACACCCCAACCATCCACAAATATTGTCTCCCATAGAGATGACATCACCATAACAACACACATCATACTGCAGACACAGCCTGTACACTGCAACAAGACTACCTCAACACACTGAGGACACAGCCTGTACACTGCAAAAGGACTACCACAACACACTGCAGATACAGTCTGTACACTGCAACAGGACTACCTCAACACACTGCAGACACAGCCTGTACACTTTAACAGTAATACCTCAAACAATGCAGACTTAGGTTGAGAACAACAGGCTGAATATCGCCCCAGCTAAATCCACCACAACACTCATCACCAGCAGTAAACATGAGCACACTGAGCACAAGTACTCCCCCCACATCGTATTTAACAGTGTACGTGTGCCACACACAGTTCACTGTGATTCTTGGAGTGACATATAACATCGGACTCACCTTCAAGGACCATGTACAAGACAAGAGGCGGTACATCCCCAGACTCAATGCACTCAGGCCAACTACAGAGCCAAACATTGGGCCACAAAAGGAAGCACTGTCCTTACTCTAAAAACAATACATTAGATCTGTGATGTCCAATGCCCTGTCACTCCCCCCCCCCCCGTCATTGGCTACCATCCTGTCTAACACCCAAGAATGGATCTTCCTTTCCAGTGGCGCCAATGGCTGACTCAGTGTCAGAAAAAACACAAGGCCATGGGGTTTCATCTTTTCCTTTGCACCTCCTCGTGACTAGCAGCAAATTCAAACAATAATCTCTTCTTACTACTCGATAGTCAAGATGGAGGGACGGCAGTTTTATGCCAAGTTAGAGTAAATAGCGATTATATGGCTCCACTCTCAAAGGCAGTGCTAGGGCTCTGCATGCATTCCACAGCACTTTTTCGTGACTAGCGATGAATTCCATCATCTATCACTATATATATATATATATATATATATATATATATATATATATATATATATATATACAGACACTTACTCTCGTAAGGCGTGGCCACAAACAAATTGCCTCGACGTCCACATGTCCCCTGCCATTTTGCTGTCCTCCCTGCCAACTGATGCCCCCTCTCTTATATGCCTCTCCACTCCATGCCTCCACCTCCTCTTTGGTCTCCCCCTATCTCTTCCCTTTCTCCACTTCACTCACATGCACTCTTTTTCATTCTTTCGCTCTCCGTCCTCTTCACATGGCCAAACCAACTCAGTTTATTTCTTCTAACCTAACGCTTTCTATCACATCCTCATCCACACAACAATTCTCCTTCTCTTTCTCGTTTGTCTCTTCATGTACCTCCACATGCACCTCTCAAATAACTCATTTCCACTGCTCTCACTGTTGTGTCCTTCCAACAAGGTTCAAGCTTCGCTTCCAGGTTAGGTTAGTGTGTTACGTAGATTGATCTATTAGGTTACGTTCGTTCTCTTAGTATCAAGTTAGGGTAGTGTGTTAAGTAGATTAATCTATTAGGTTAAGTTACGTTCGTTCTCTTAGTGTCAGGTTAGGTTAGTGTGTTACGTAGATTAATCTATTAGGTTAAATTACGTTCGTTCTCTTAGTATCAGGTTAGGTTAGTGTGTTACGTAGATTAATCTATTAAGTTAAGTTACTTTCGTTCTCTTAGTATCAGATTAGGTTAGTGTGTTACGTAGATTAATCTATTAGGTTAAGTTACGTTCGTTCTCTTAGTATCAGGTTATGTTAGTATGTTACGTAGATTAATCTGTTAGGTTAAGTTACGTTCGTTCTCTTAGTATCAGGTTAGGTTAGTATGTTAGTCAGTTCGGTTAATCTGTTAGGTTAGGTTAGGTTTGTTTTCTTAGTATGAGGTATCAACTCACATTTCCACCTCTCTCTCTCTCTCTCTCTCTCTCTCTCTCTCTCTCTCTCTCATATTCTGTATATTGTACTTATTCTTATGTGACCTTCAGTGACATCGTTGGCCACAGTTTATGGATTTTAGATCAAATTCTAATTGACCTCACAGATTTCCTAACGCTAACTCCTCAGTGATTTATCCTACGCTGTACACACCAGTAACCTTTTATCCTGTGTATATCTGATGTAGACTGTGTCGATAATAAAACGATAAGTAGTATGTTAGAGAATGCTAAGTTTATTTGTGCTAAAGAAATTGCTAATGAAGAGGTAACACGACCATGCCATTTAGAAAAACAAAATGTCCATCGTTAGCTTAGTTATCGCTTAAAATATATGGTTTTCTGTTAGAAACAAGTAATACCATTTTCTTTTAAAATTTCATATAATCTAGTGACGTACTTTATATATAATTTCTTCCATCTCCAGACGATTATATTCACCTTAAATGAGACTTTTTAAACTGGAGGGGTTAGATATAGCCTTCATTAACCATTTTATTACTATACCTAATATTTTGGTTCTATAGCAGGCTTCCTTGCACGTCTTCCTTAGCGATTTATTTGGCAGAATACAATTCTCTTGTATGTTATTTATAGACCTTTAGTGCTGATATAGTTGCGTCAATAACAAAAGGATAATGAGGTGCAGTGTGAGAGATAAATCGCTAGGCAAGAGATACTGCAACATTCTCCAAATCACTTTTAATCCAGTCCTTAAACTCACCTTCACAGCTCAGCAGTACAGCATTTGTTTATGTAATAACAAAAAGTAGCACAATATATACTGAACAACTGCCCTGTACTCCGGTCTTTTATAATGTATTAAATATTACTACGTCAGGATGAATTAAAATTTCAGAAAAATCTTTATGTCTTGTTTAAATATTTGCATAAACTGCCAGAAAACAGTCAATTTGCGACTTATTCTTGAAATATTAATGTTTTCATCTCGGGGGGGGGGGGGAAGTAATTGGACTTTGATGGATGGTTGCGAAGAGTGAGGACGTGTTTCTGAGCTCTCGTCTAGCTGCAGGGTTGCCTCACCGGCCTTAGCTTTTTGTTTTCCTCGCCACTAGGGCGTTTTTCAATAAAGTTAGGTTAGCTAGTACTAATTCTCCACCCAGCCCTTTAGAGATATAGTAAGTGTCTATATCTGTTTCCTGAGATTGCCTTTGCTTACTCACCTCTGGAGTATACCCCCCACTGATCGCTCTGGGGTGAGTTATACACGGGCGCGTCCTCCCGAGAGTGGTTTGAGAGGGTAATCTCAGACTAGGTGTGTCTTTCCCAGGTACCTTGTCCCTTGCTTGTTTTTCTTCTTCTTCCCACTTCCCCCGTGAGGGGGAAGTGGTTGCTATGACGGACGCCCCTACTGCCTCCCCCCCCTTCAGGGGGGGAGGTGGTCCTGACGAAAGTAGGAACGACCGGACTGACCACCCCCAGACTGACGGACGCCAGACTCGAGCCCCACTTGATATCCCAGTAGCTAATGCGACCTACGTCACCATACATGCGCTCGGTTCCACTCCCCTGTCCAGTCTCAATCCCTTCCTTATCAAGAAGGTGATTGACCACTGTGCGGGAGAAGTCGAACAAGTTAAAAAACTTGCTAATGGAGATCTCCTGGTCAAAACTGTAAACTCGGCACAAGTAAAGGATTTGTTGAAACTGCGCAAATTCCATTGTTACGATGTCGAAGCCAAAATCCCAGTCTCCATGAAGTCTTGCAAGGGTGTTGTCACTTGCAGGGATCTCATGGTGATGAGCGAGGACGAGATCGTAAGTGAATTGGCGCAGCAAGATGTCATAGAGGCTAAATTCATAACTCGCTACTCGGAAGGCATAAGGACGAAGACAGCAACTATCATCTTGACGTTTGCCAAATCTTCTCTTCCTAATGAAATAAAAGTTGGTTACGAAATTATTCACGTTCGGCCGTACATCCCTAACCCTTTGCGTTGCCTGAAATGCCAGCTGTATGGGCGTGGTACAAAGACTTGTCGGGCTTCCCAGCCAGTGTGTGGCAAGTGTGCAAGCCAGGGTCATGATGCGGAAAGTTGCACATCAGAGACAGTACGTTGCTTTCACTGCAAGGGTACTCACTCCACTTCCTCTAGGGATTGTCCCAAGTGGAAGGAGGAGAAGGAAGTCTGCACAGTGAAGGCAACTGAGGGTATTTCCTACTACGAAGCTAGGAAAAGGTGAAGGAGTTGCATGCAACTCCCACGCCGAATAGGTCCTATGCTTCGGCGGTAATATCCCGTCCTGTGATGTGCTCTGTCGAGACGCAGACTGACCCTGTCTTCCTCCCTCCTGCCGCTCACAGTACATCTCCATCTCGACCTCCTGTCCGTTCCAACTCTCTCACTGACATCCCTAAAGCTTCAACTTACTCTCAGGCTGCTGCTGCCTCTCCATCAGTACGGCCTAAAACGAAGCCTGACAAGCCTACTAAGAATAACATGACCACCCTCATGAAACAGTCACGTCCTCATGTCCTTCCGGTTCCTACTCCAGCGAGGGAGAGAAAGGTTAGCTCTTCCTCGGGGGAGGCTGGGAACCTAGTTATTGATGATAATATGGAGGTTTCCATTAACAAGCACCGGGATAGGTCCCGGTAGTCGCTGCCTGCCGGCGGGCGACAAAAAAAGACAAAGCACACTGGCCCCCAACGAAAATCTTAAACCGTCGCTTTCACTGTATTACAGTGGAATTGTAGAAGTATTGGGAATAAGTTACAAAATATAGCAATCTTGCTTTCTATACACAGGCCAGACATTGTTTGTTTACAGGAGACACGCCTGGAGGATCGTCCTGATCCTCCACAGTTCAAACACTACCACTCGTATAGAAGATATGAAGGTCACGGAGTTGCCATTTACACACACAAATCACACCCACAAACGGAAGTGATTCTAAATTCTACTCTGGAAGCTGTCGCGTGCAGAGTAAAATTTAATAACACGTATCTGTCTATTTGCTCTCTGTACTGTCCTCCACATGGCCCCATTGATAGTGATGCTTTAAATTCACAAGTGGAACATCTGCCTGGAAATAAGTTAGTGTTGGGCGATTTTAACGCCCATCACTATCAATGGGGTAGCTTGAGGATTGATGGTCGTGGGGAGCAAGTAGCCGACCTAATACTACAGTCCAACCTCTGTCTTCTGAACGATGGTAGAGCGACTCGTGTAGATGATCGTACTGGTAACTTCTCGGCCATTGACTTATCTTTGGCCTCCCCTGGTATACATCAAGATCTCTCATGGGACCCTTACGACGACTCCTTGGGAAGTGATCATTTACCCATCTGTCTTTCTTATACACGTGACATCATTTCGGACCCTCCACCTCCAAAATTTAACTATAAGAAAGCAGATTGGGGATCCTTCTCAAGGATCGCCAATTTAGATATATCTGGGGAGACCATAGATGTTAAGGTCGAAAATATAACTACTTCCATATTACACGCAGCTGAGGCTGCTATTCCCAAGACTTCTACAGTTCATGCGAAGCATAGAGCACATTGGTGGACGCCGGATTGCCGACAAGCATTAAGAAAACGCAATAGGAGATACAGGATTTTTGATAGTCAGCCCACTGAGAAAAATTTTATTGCATACAAACAGGCACGGGCTGAGGCAAGGAGAATAATAAGAAGGGCCAAACGTGACTCCTGGCGGGCCTTTGTGTCCACGGTGACTCGTACGACACCATTACGTAAAGTCTGGTCCACCATAAGAATATTAAATAATAAAGGCCCATATTTCCCCATTACCACCTTGCAAATAAATAATAACATCTATGACGAGCCCGTGGACGTTGCTAACATCCTCGCCAGGAGTTTTCTCATGTAAGTAGCTCAGCCAATTATGACCCGCGTTTCCAACATCATAAACGCACGGCTGAGCTACAGATATTAGACTTTGCCACAGAAGACGTAAACTCCCGTACAACCAAGAGTTTACGCTAGATGAACTGCTCCTTGCCCTTAAATCCTGTAAAGACACCAGCCTTGGACCAGACACCATCACGTACGGTATGATCCAGCATCTTAATCAGGACAACCTGATTAAGATGTTAGCATTGTACAATGAGATTTGGGCGTCTCGAACGTTCCCAAACTCATGGCACTTTGCGCACGTCATACCGATACCCAAAGAGGCTGGTCGTCTTATGAATCCCACTTCATTTCGTCCTATTGTGTTGACTTCTTGTCTATGTAAGGTCATGGAACGAATGGTTAACAATAGGCTTCTTTTTGTTTTAGAGTCGAAGAATTTGTTAAATGATCAACAATGTGGCTTCCGTAAATACAGAAGTTCACTAGATCATTTAATGAATTTGGAGCATTGTATTGCAGAGGCATTTGCCAATAAAGAATTCATGATAGGGGTGTTCCTGGACATCCATAAAGCCTATGACATGACCTGGCGACACGGTGTACTAATGAAGCTCTATGCTTATGGTTTAAGAGGAAATTTGCCTGTTTTTATTTCAAATTTCTTAAGGGACAGAACTTTCTCTGTCAAATTGCCCCGTAACGTAACATCGGATATATTTATCCAGGAAAACGGGGTGCCACAGGGAAGTGTGCTTAGTCCTACTTTATTTAGTATTATGATCAATGATATTCTGTCATCAGCTCCCAACCCGAGGAATCTTAAATACTCACTCTACGCTGACGATTGTGCAATATGGCACTCTTCCCGTAATGCACAATTTTCGGCTGGGCGGATTCAAGCAGCCCTTGACTCCGTCCACCAATGGGCCTTGCAGTGGGGATTTAAGTTTTCCGTACGTAAGTGTGCCGCTATAGTTTTCACTAATCGTAACGTACCTAATTTGTGCTTAACTTTGGATAATCAGGCGGTACCTTTTCAAAATTCTGTAAAATTTTTAGGAATACATTTTGATCGTAGAATGAATTTTAAACTTCACGTTAATACTTTGCTTGCTCGTTGTGATAAACCGTTAAATGTCCTCAAGTACCTAGCGTGTACTACCTGGGGTGCCGACAGAAAATCTTTATTAATGGTGTATAAGTCCCTTATTCAATCGAAGCTAGACTATGGCGCACAGGTGTTTGGCTCGGCATCCGATGCCACTCTGAAAGGATTGGATGTGTTGCAGAATAAATGTTTGCGAATGTGTCTTGGAGCTGTCCGGTGTACCCGTGTAGCTCGTATGGAAGTGGAGGCGAATGTGCCTCCCCTCCGTATTCGCCGTGACCACCTGGCCTTGTCCTAAGGTGTAAGGACATTTAGGAAATGTAATATCGGCAATGTGGCCTGTACCCCCCTGCGTCAATACCACCACCTTCTGCGGGGGGTGCGTCGGCCACTTGCCGCTCGCCTCCACTTACTGACTCAGGAGCTTGATGTGGACCCCAGTGACTGTGACAAGTTGGTGCTTAGAAATATAGCGCCTTGGGAGCCACCCGGCTTTACAGTCGATGTCACATGGCTCCCAGCACCAAAGGCCAAGGCGCCGGAGGAGGAGGTCCACCACTTGTTTCGTAAGATCATTGTTCGTCACTTGGGGTCCCATCAATTGTACACCGACGGCTCCAAGTCGAGTGAATGTGTGGGTGCAAGTGTGTGGTCGACTGAATGTGCCCTCAGGTATCGGTTGCCGACTCATACATCTGTGTTTACTTCAGAACTTTTTGCTATTGACAAAGCCATAGACTATGCTCTCAATTCTAGACATGACTCATTTGTCATATTTTCAGATTCAAAATCAGCCCTTCAGGCAATTGCATCTTGTACTACGGACTCTCACGAGATCCAGGGCTGCATCGTTAATAAGTTGCATTCATGCAACAAGTCATTCACGCTGATCTGGGTGCCTGGTCATTGTCGTATCTACGGCAATGAGCAGGCTGACATCCTTGCAAAGTCAGCTGTAGAGCTCGAGGAGACTTGGGACGTTCCTCGTGATCTGCGGTCGAGTCTCTCTCTCGGAAAGAAATCAATAAATCTTCTGTGGCAAGGTCAGTGGACCAGACTAAATATTCCAACTTGTAAGCCGTACCTAGGCGACTGGGACACTGCCAACCGTCCCAGTCGCCTAGAAGAAAAAGTGTTGGCACGGTTACGGCTCAATGCCACCGTTTTAACCCACATAAAACCATATATGGACAGACGCTTCCCACCGCACTGTGACATCTGTGATGCGGTGTTATCTATCAGTCATATCATCCTGCGCTGTCGGCGATTTATTCGTGAACGTGCTTCACTTATTAATTACTGCGGCGCAGCAGACGTCCCCTTCACCCTTTCCACCATCCTGGGTGATGGGGACATTGTTATGACTGATAAATTGATGGCTTTCTTGAGAGAGACAGGACTGATCAGAGTGATGTGACTTTTTTACTGTGTGGTTATGGTTTTTATCAACGGTAAATATGTATATATTATAATATTAATTAGGGTTGACAGTTGACATATTTTAAATAGTTCCTCCTCCCACTGATCTATTTCTAATATAGATGTCCCCTACATTAAGCCAAGTTCCTCGCCTGACAGTCACCAGCTGATGAGTGCAAGTGTGCAATATAGGAAGGTATTGGGCACTTGCAGTCGATGGTGGTCTGCTGGGCGAGGTTCTTCACTTTTTGTACAAATTATGTAAATACATTATATTATCTTGCTTAAGTTATTCTAATTAGGGCCGACAGCTGACGTATATGGAAATGTTCCTGACTCGTCTGGTTCCCTTTCATATATTGATGTCCCCTATATTAGGTTGTGCCTTGACTGACAGTCACCAGGTGATGAGTGCAGGTATGTCATGTAGAAAGGCATTACATATCTGCAGTCGATGGTGATCTCTTGGTCGAGGCTTTTTTACCATTAGTGTAGGTCTAGTTATTTGTCTCTTAGGATTTAGTATAGGTTAGTGATTTGTCTGTTAGGTGGTTAGTTTTAGGGTCTTTAGATTAGGTATTTTTGATTATAAGTCATATAAGGTTAAAAATATTAAAAAATAAATAAAAATAAAAATAAAACTACAAAAAAATGATAAAATAAAAATTATTATATATATATGTACGTGTGCATGAAAGTGTGTATGTTCATATGCATGGATGTGTGTATGTATGTAAGTATCTATATATATATGTTCGTATATATATGTGTATATATGTCAATATATATACATATATATGTATTGCCTTAATGACCAGGGGCTCCGGCCACAATGGTCGATAGGCAAAAAAAAAAAAAAAAAAAAAAAAAAGAAGAAGTAATTTGGTTGTTTTATGGTCTTGTGTTGTATAATGGTTAATTTTTTGGATAATATCAGAATAATTGTGTTCACTAAAGTATTCCTTTTCTTTTTTCTTTTCTTTTTTTAATTATTGTGTGTTCGTACCTATGCTACAAGCTGGGCAACAATGCTAGTAACACTTTCTTTAGCTTATAAATTTGCACATTACATCTTATCATTCTACCCGCACAGCGCACACTACTCACAACAATAAATATTAGTAAAGCCTTTGATGCCGTCCCCCAACGCAAACTAATCACCTAAATACACAACACAAACATGGAGAACACCAAGCGCTGGCTTGCCTTTTACTTGCCTGGTAGACAAGCACATGTTACATTCTCGGCCAACCCATCACCAACACGAAATTTCCCCATCAGAGTTGCACAGCGCTCAGATCTCCCGCCCACACTCTTCAACCTATACATATATAATATTCCCGCACCACAACCACCCACATATATTGTCTCATGTGCAGATGACATCACCATAACAAGCACAAACCACCCTGCAGACACAGCCTGTACGCTGCAACAGGACTACCTCAACACACAGCAGACACAGCCCGTACACTGCAACAGGACTACCTCAACACACTGCAGACACAGCCTGTACACTGCAACAGGACTACCTCAACAGATTGCAGGCACAGCCTGTACACTGCAACAGGACTACCTCATCACACTGCAGACACAGCCTGTACACTGCAATAGGACTACCTCAACACACTGCAGACTTGGGTTAAGGACAACAGGATGAAAGTCACCCCAGCCAAATCCACCAGCACACTCGCCACCTGCTGTAAGCATGAACACAGGTACTCCCCCCAACATCACATTATTTAACAATATACGTGTGCCACACACCGTACACTAGCATTCTTAGAGAGACATAACATCGGACTCACCTTCATCATCGGACTCACCTTCAAGGACCCTGTACAAGACAAGAGGCGGTGCACCCCCAGACTCAATGCACTCAGGCCAACTACAGGGCCTGACTTTGGGCTACAAAAAGATGCATTCTCCATATTCTAAAAAACAATATTGATATCAGTGATGATCAATACTCCTTCCCCCCCCTCCCCACTTCTTCAGCATAGGCTCCCATCCTATCTAACACGCACAACACCTTTGCAAGTCGTACAGAACAACGCCCTACGCATCACCACTGACTGTACCAAATCCACTTAGGTCACTTACAATCTGATATTAAATCCCTCCCAGTGCGAGACTACCTTCATATAAGGGGCACATAATTCTACAGGGTACGCATTAGCCTGTTCCAGTACACAGCACCAATACTGTTATATGACACACACACAACACACCTAGGCACATAAAACAATCACCATACAAACATTATCAAACCTTCTATAACAATATCCCACCTCCAGATATTCTAACACCGACAATGAAAAAACACCTCCATACTCTATCCATCTATCTATGTATCTAATGCCAGATGCCTTAATCTCATAAGGGGTGGCGACAAACAAATCGCCTCCATGTCGCTCTGTCCCCCGCCATTTCACTACTCTCCTTCCAGCTCACACCCCCCTCTCTCATATACCTCTCCACTCCATCCCTCCATCTCATCCTTAGCCTTCCCTTCCCTCTCCCCCCGTCCAGCTCACTCACATACGCTCTCACTTCACAATAATATACCACCTCGATCACAACACCATACTACCATCCCCCATCCCCCCAGTGTGTCTAGTTCTGTAAAAACAAACCCAAGTTACGACAAAGAATCGATCGTAAGTATGGTCGAAAATTTCACCCCTGGCTCGGAATCGTATCCCGGCTTAGACGGTGATTAATTTATTAAGTTTGGTTCGGCCTTTCCAATGGTGAAAATGGCTGACTCAGTGGCAGAAAAAGACAAGGCCACGGCTCTTCATCTTTTCCTTTGCATTTCTTAATGACTAGCACCAAATTATAGCAATAATCTCTTCTTGCTGCTCAATAGTCAAGATGGAGAGATGGCAGTTTTAGGCCAAGTTAGAGTAAGTAGCGGTTATATGACTCCACTCTCAAAGGCAGTGCCAGGGCTCTACATGTATTACATAACACTTTTTCGTGACTAGCGCTGAATTCGATCAGTAAACCCTTCATCTGTAACTTTTTATATATATACAGATGTCTGAATCCCGTAAGGGGTGGCCACAAGTAAATCGCCTCCAAGTCTCCCTGTCCCCAGCCATTTCGCTGCCCTTCCTACCAACTCGCGCCCCGTCTCTCATATACCTCTCCACTGCACCCTTCCACCCCCTCTTTGTTCTCCCCCTACCTCTTCCCTTTCTCCACTTCAATCATATACACTCCTTGTCAGACTCTAGATCTCCTTCCTCTCCACATGGCCAAACCAGCGCAGTGTATTTCTCATAACGCTTTCTATCACATCCTCATTCACACCCCAACACTCCTTCACTTCCATATTTGTCAGTCTGTCTCTCCATGTACCTCCACATGCTCCTCTCAAATAACTCATTTCCACTGCTCTCACTTTTGTGTCCTTCCAACAAGGTCCAATCTTCGCTTCCAGGTTAGGTTAGTGTATTACATAGATTAATCTATTAGGTTAAGTTACGTTCGTTCTCTTAGTATCAGGTTAGGTTAGTGTGTTACATAGATTAATCTATTATGTTAAGTTACGTTCGTTCTCTTAGTATCAGGTTAGATTAGTGTGTTACGTAGATTTATCTATTAGGTTATGTTACGTTCGTTCTCTTAGTATCAGGTAAGGTTAGTGTGTTATGTAGATTTATCTATTAGGTTAAGTTACGTTCGTTCTCTTAGTATCAGGTTAGGTTAGTATGTTAGTCAGTTCGGTTCATCTGTTAGGTTAAGTTAGGTTTGTTTTCTTAGTATTAGGTAAGTTTAGTTTGGTGGTCATTTAGGATAGTCTGTAAGGTTAAGTAACCTTTACAACAATAAATATTTCAATCAATTAGGTTTGTGAAATACCCACCCGGAGGAGTGATCCCGACACCACAACCCCAGGAGGAGGACATGGGGAGGTGACCCCTAACCCAAGACGAGGCATCGGGGAGATGCATTGGTGCTCCGCGCCACAACGACTATTCTCCCCCGTGACCCAATGCCCCTTTATCACGCAGCCAGACCCCCAGGAAGTGCACTGACCCTTTGACGGGGAGAGAGCTCGCCAGAATCGGGGTGGGACTTGCCCTTTGACAAGTAGGCCCTCGGTAGCAGTGTCCACTGGACCTGCCTCCACAAGAGGAAGAGCAACCACCAGAGCTCACAGTCCTACTCTACCCCAGGGGAACAGCAGCACAGTAGGGTCCACCGGATCTACTATAGGAGGAGTGCCCACAGGATCTCCTTCTGCCATGCACCATCGGGAGCAGGCGTCTTGGACCGTCATCCAGACGACCTGCGCCTGCGGTCTACCTACCTACCTATGTAATTACTTTAATGTTCTGATTACTTGCCTATCTACCTACCTGCCTGCCTGCTTCGATGCTCTAATTACCTACCTACCTACCTACCTACCTGAGCAACCTACTGTAATTACTTAAACTACCCATTGTACATACCTCTCTATCTGTCTACCTACGTTTCCACCTGCCTACCTACCTACCTACCTACCTACCTACCTGAGCTACCTTCTGTAATTACTTAAACTATCCAGTGTACCTACCTACCTGTCAATCTACCTACGTTCCTACCTGCCTGCCTACCTACCTACCTGAGCTACCTTCTGTAATTACTTAAACTATCCAATGTACCTACCTACCTGTCATCACGGGAGGCAAACGTAGATGTCATACGATCTGATAAATCAATAAATAATGGAAGCTCCCCACATCAGAAAGGAAGGCACATTAAAGCAATCCTTGCAAATGCTCGTAGTCTATGTAATAAATTTTCTGATTTAGAGGCCCTTGCCTTTACCGAAGATTATGATGTAATTGGAGTAACAGAATCGTGGCTAAATTCTGAGCAGAGAGATTTTCTAGCAGAGTTCCATTTACCAGGCTATCACATTTTCAGTTGTGAAAGGAAGAATCGGGCAGGGGGCGGCGTGTTGTAATATGTTAAATCAGGATTTCGTCCAGTCGAAATTACCAAGCCATGTATTGAAAACATCGACACTATATTCAGCTTAGAAATGAATATTGTCATAAAATCACTCTTGGGTTAATTTATCGTCCACCTGGTCGACCACTCAACATCGATAATGAAATCTACAATCAAATTGCCGAACTATCTTGTATGCAAAGCACTGTAATATTTGGTGACTTTAATTTACCAGTTCCAAAATGGGGGGAAGCCCTATCCTCACACACAGGATCAGTCCTATATACAAATTTGCAAGAAAGTTCTTTGTATCAATTTGTAAATTATCTGACACGTGGAGCTAACATCCTAGATCTTGTCTTAGCTACATCAGAAAATGTAGTGAGTAATGTTATTGTAGAAGAATTTAGTACAAGTGATCATTGCATAGTTACATTTAACATTAAATTCAGTGAAGACAGTGTCAAGGCCAGTTGTGAGAAAGTGCCCGAGTTTAAGAGAGCAAAATTTAAGAAATTAAAGGCAATTGCAGGTGCAGTTGACTGGCACCCCATTGTCGAAACTTTAGATATCAATGACGTGTGGAGTTACTTTACAGAAACTCTCAACAGAACCATCAAATTATGTATTCCTATGTGCAACAGAAGGCCCACCAAAAATTCTAAACCCAAATGGTGGAACCCCAACATTAGACACTGTTTAGAAGCAAAAACTCTTGCATATAAGAATTATAATACCACAAAGAGTCAAAGTGATAAAAATTAATACGATGCCCTTCGACGAAATGCCAAAAAATTAATTAAATGCTGTAAGAAAAACCTTGAGACACATATTGCAAGTATCAGTAAATCAAATCCCAAAGAATTTTTCAGTTACATAAGAAGCAAAAAGGTAATAACTCCATCAATCGGTCCCTTAGTCACAGATAATGGAGAGCACACTGATGAAACTATGATGGCGATAATTCTTAGTACTTTCTTCGCGTCAGTATTTACAACAGAATATATACATACAATTCCTACTGTTTCCCCCATTCCTATAGAAGAGGGCAACATAATCACTGACATTACAGTGAGCGATCGCAACGTACTACTTGCAATAAACAGATTAAAAGAGAATACAGCACCAGGACCGGACAAAATATCACCACGTGTATTGAAGGAACTACAGAATGAAATATCAAAGCCTTTAACTGAACTTTTTAACTTATCACTTAAGAGCAATAAGGTGCCACATGAATGGAAGCTTGCTAACGTAACCCCAATATTCAGAAAGGGCAACAGAGCCCAACCAGAAAACTACCGCCCAATTAGTTTAACATCAGTGGTTTGCAAATTGCTTGAAACTATTATCAGAGACAAGTTTGTAAAACACTTACAAATAAACAATCTCATAAAAGATTTACAACATGGTTTTCGTAATAATCGCTCTTGCCTCACGAATCCGCTGGACTTATTCAATGATATACTGAACATGTATGACGAGACTAAATCTGTTGATGTGGTCTACCTCGATTTTCAAAAGGCTTTTGACAAAGTTCCACACAAAAGACTCCTTCAGAAGCTAAAGGCACATGGTTTCAGTGTTCTTGGATGGGTAGAAGATTGGCTTACCGGACGATAACAAAGAGTTGTAATAAATGGAAAAGAGTCAGACTGGATAAACGTTACAAGAGGAGTGCCGCAGGGTTCAGTGTTAGGTCCTATTCTTTTCTTATATATGAATGATATTGACAAAGGATTGTGTTGTAAGATTTCAAAATTTGCTGATGATAATAAAATAGGTAACAGAGACAGGCAGTTCAGAGAGATCTTGATTAACTATTTAACTGGGCCAAAGTCTGGCAAATGGATTTCAATATTAATAAATGCAAAGTGTTAAACATTGGCAGTAAAAATGTAAGAGCAAGTTACAGCATGAATAATGCCCAGCTTGGTAGGAAAAACCATGAAAAAGACTTTGGAGTTATAATAACAAATGATTTGAAACCAAGCAAACAATGTACAAAAGCTGTGAAAAAAGCCAACAAATTGATTGGGTTCATAGGCAGAGCATTTGAATATAAATCCGATAATATCGTCCTTACTTTGTATAATTCCTTAGTACGCCCACACTTGGAGTATTGCGTTCAGTTTTGGTCACCGTATTATAAAAAGGATATGGAAAAGCTTGAAAGAGTGCAGTGAAGGATGACAAAGATGATACCTAGATTGAGAAATAAACTGTATGAGGAACGTTTAGAAGCCCTGAATCTCTACCCTAACAAAACGGAGGATACAAAGAGATTTAATTCAAGTATTCAAGATATTCAAAGGACATGATAATATGGCTGTCGATAAATACTTCACAGTTGATCACTCGAACTACACTACAGGCAATGGGCATAAAATAATTGGCGAACGATTCCAGTCGCATGAAGCTAAGCATTTCTTCTTCAATAGAGTTGTAAATATATGGAATAAATTGCCCTCCAACGTAATAGATTGTAATGCAGTACAAACCTTTAAAGGTCGCCTGGATAAGTATTTGGCATCCAACCCCCAACTTAATATGTTTACTCCCGAATAAAACACTTGTGTATGTATAATTTTCTGTTTTATTTTATTTTAGTTTTTTAGAGCCTGGATCAATTAATTAAATGCAAATATAGTATATGCACAGATAGCCCTGAGTTAACGGTCACTACTCATACTTTTGACCTGTGATGGGCTGTGGATCACTGAGGGTCCCTGTTAGTTACGTGGCCACCATCAGGATTTTTTTAATGTACCAGGGGTCACTGCTTCAGGAGGTGACTTGTTTGCTTGTCCCGCATGGAAAAGTTCCTAGTCTCAGTGGAATGAATGGAGCTGGGGCCTGATTGGCTGCTGCTCCCTTAATAGCGCCAGGCAAGGCTGCCACACCACCCCTGAATATCCACACTGTGCGCTGTGCAATTTCCACACCGTGTCCGTAGACGCCCCGTCAACTCAACGTACCCGTACAGCGACATGCATTAGTTATTTATTTATTTGATTACTCATTGTACTTTACTACTTTCTCTTTCAGGTTATTCATACTGGTAACTTTTAGATAATGTATTATAGAATGTAGCTTTTCCTTTTCAGTCTTTCTTATGAAATTTCCATGTCAGTTTTTCCATGGTGAGTGGTGGTTTTTCTCACTTTTTCTTGCCAGTTTTGGCTGGAGGGTTTGGAGGCGGGGGGAGCCTTCTTGCTTTACGATCCTTATCCTTCAGCATGTAGAGTTAGATCTTGTAGTCACAGTCTACTCTGTACCAAACAGCCTCGAAAGGACCATAAGGTCTGTTGCTGTTTGCTTTCCTTTGTACTTTGTACCTTTGTTCCTACCCGCCTACCTACCTACCTACCTGTCTACCTACCTGCCTACATAACCTACTTAGATTATATGGCATCGTTATCTATGTATTGATCGTATGGAGAGAGAGAGAGAGAGAGAGAGAGAGAGAGAGAGAGAGAGAGAGAGAGAGAGAGAGAGAGAGAGAGAGAGAGAACTCCCTTGGTCACTCGTTAGGCCAGAAAGGAGAAGAGAAGGAGGAGGAGGAAGAAGAGGAGACGGAGGAGGAAGGGGAGATGGAGGAAGAGGAGAAGGAGGAAGAAGAGATGGAGAAGAGGAGGAGGAAAACTTGGAAAAGGAGGAAGAAATAGAAAATGAATAACGTAACCCTTGTTCGGTCAGTAGGCATAAATGGAATTCCTCCTGCTGCTCCTCCTGCTTCTCCTCCTCCTCCTCCTCCTCCTGCTCCTCCTCCTCCTCCTGCTCCTCCTTCTTCCTCGCTTAAAATCCCTGATAAACTCCATAAATATTTTCAAACTCCATCTCCTCTTCCCTCCAGCCAGACTCAGAGAGAGAGAGAGAGAGAGAGAGAGAGAGAGAGAGAGAGACGATGGGGAGATGGCAAGAATAGATGTGGACAGAAGGAATAACTGAGAGGAGAGATAGGTGAGATGGACGGAAGGAGGGAGAGAGACAGTGGCTTTGGTTCCTAACATCTCATCACTAGCGAGTTATTTTTGCTCAGCACTTGTTAATACTAGTAAAGTTAATATTTGATAGGGAGTGAGTTGCGAGAGGGCGGTCAAATGGTAGGTGACAGCGACTTGGAGGCGTTTTGTCTGCGGCTACTCTTTGCGGGATTAGGGCGTCGGGCTACAGATAGATAGATAGATAGATAGTCTTGCTCTCCCGTGATGGTTTGTATCAGTGACACAAAAGACAAATGAGGAAGTATAGGAGCGTTGTGGTGGTGTGGATGTGACAAATGGTAATAGTAATCCTTTGAGATGGTGTGCAGAATGAGAGACTGACTAGAAGAGTGTATGTGAGTGAGGTGGAGGGGGAGAGGATGGAGAATGAGAGACTGACTAGAAGAGTGTATGTGAGTGAGGTGGAGGGGGAGAGGATGGAGAATGAGAGACTGACAAGAAGAGTGTATGTGAGTACTGTTAAGGGGGAGAGGAAAGAGATTTAGAGACTGACTAGACGGCTGTATATGAGTGAGGTGGAGGGGGAGAGGAGGAGGGGAAGACCAAGGATGAGACGGAAGGGTAGAGTGGAGATGTGTAATAGAGAGGAGGGTGTGAGTGGGAGGGGAGGCACCCAAATAGCAGACGGCAGGGCGACGGGAAGGCGATTTGTTGTGGCCATCCCATACGACACCAAGGCGTCTGGGAACAAATAGATAGACAGATAGATAGATAGATGGATAGATATATAGATAGATAGGCATGTGGATAGACATACAAGAAGGTATTAAGGTGCTGCAGGGGGAATAAATCGCCGAGATATATGTGTTACGACGTCTTCAGAGCCACTTAGAAGACAGACCGAGAAAGTCAGACATTTAAACTCTCTCTCTCTCTCTCTCTCTCTCTCTCTCTCTCTCTCTCTCTCTCTCTCATTGTCTTCCTATCTTCCTCCTCCTCCTCCCACACCTACCCTCCGCTCCTAACTCCCACCCTCCCCTTACTCTTCATAACTAAGACAGCTTCAGTTATTTCTTAAGTCATCTATAGCACAACCAGTTTTACCCAGTACTTATTTATTTCTTTTCTTCACCATAGATTTCTTTATTCTTAGTTATTTCTTAACTCCCTTTTCTTCAATATTTACTAGTGCTTGCCTGCAAAAATTTGCTGGAATAAATAACAGCCTTTGCATGGTACAGTGTTTGCAAATACCATTATCTTTGTTTCTATACCGTTACTGAGCCGACAATGACCAATTATGATTAATTAATCGAAAAAATTATTACCATATTTTTGCGTGTCGCGATTTTGCAATAAGTTCGTGCAGTAGCGTTGCGCGCGATCGCTATATATTTATTTATTTATTATTTCTGTAGTTTTCTAACACTCCCTGGACTTACCCCGACCTAATGCAAAAAGAATTTGGTCAATATTTATTACCCTTCACGTGAAAGAAACGAACAAACTCACAGACAGACACACGAACACAGCTTGACATTATTATTTAGATCTGACCACACTAAGGAACCTCTCAGGCTTTATTTGTATTATCAGTTTTAGTTGTTGGCTGTGTTTATTTTATTTTATTTTTGTATATTTGCATTAACGCTCGCGGAGTGAGAGTAGGTGTTTTGTATAGTTCTATTGTGTGTGTGTGTGTGTGTGTGTGTGTGTGTGTGTGTGTGTGGTATAATACTGTGCTGGTGGGAGGATCATACTGTGTGGTGGGAAGCGGACAAAGTTATGTAATAAAGTGTTTCTGTGCTGATGTGTAGTGTGTGTGTGTGTGTGTGTGTGTGTGTGTGTGTGTGTAATTCACCGGGTCGGTCAGGATCACCTGATGGTCGTGATCGTCAGCTTATTCCCTCCCGGAAGGGAGCTGAGAGCTCATATAGTCCGATCTAACGGCAAGGCTGTGACCTTCACACACGCACACACCCGTCCCCTTGCTCAAGGGGGACAGTAACCACCCACTTTGTCAGTAAAACTTTTCGGAACCTTAGCGAGGCAAGAACTCCCGTCCACCAGTTGGCAAGCAGGAACATTACCACTGCACCAGCGAGCATTGTGTGTGTGTGTGTGTGTGTGTGTGTGTGTTGAGGGAGTTGAGTGATTGTCATGGTGGTGGTGATGGTGTTATAGTACTGAAATGATGATATTGTGTAGTAAGCAATTGCCTGAGTCATATAGCAAAGTGACAGAATGGTGATGTGGTGATGAGATGTGGTGGTGGTGGTAATGGATGGTTTGGTTGTGATGACGATGTGGTGTATTAT
>NC_137044.1:31401678-31531678 GCF_032717465.1 Coenobita brevimanus
TCCATTACCACCACCACCACATCTCATCACCACATAAATTCATTCTGTCCACTTTGCTATGCATGACTCAGGCAATTGCTTACTACACAATATCATCATTTCAGTACTATAACACCATCACCACCACCATGACAATCACTCAACTCCCTCAACACACACACACACACACACACACACACACACACACACACACACACACACACACACACACAATGCTCGCTGGTGCAGTGGTAATGTTCCTGCTTGCCAACTGGTGGACGGGAGTTCTCGCCTCGCTAAGGTTCCGAAAAGTTTTACTGACAAAGTGGGTGGTTACTGTCCCCCTTGAGCAAGGGGACGGGTGTGTGCGTGTGTGAAGGTCACAGCCTTGCCGTTAGATCGGACTATATGAGCTCTCAGCTCCCTTCCGGGAGGGAATAAGCTGACGATCACGACCATCAGGTGATCCTGACCGACCCGGTGAATTACACACACACACACACACACACACACACACACACACACACACACACACACACACACACACTCACACACACACACACACACACACACTACACATCAGCACAGAAACACTTTATTACATAACTTTGTCCGCTTCCCACCACACAGTATGATCCTCCCACCAGCACAGTATTATACCACACACACACACACACACACACACACACACACACACACACACACACACACACACAATCGAACTATACAAAACACCTACTCTCACTCCGCGAGCGTTAATGCAAATATACAAAAATAAAATAAAATAAACACAGCCAACAACTAAAACTGATAATACAAATAAAGCCTGAGAGGTTCCTTAGTGTGGTCAGATCTAAATAATAATGTCAAGCTGTGTTCGTGTGTCTGTCTGTGAGTTTGTTCGTTTCTTTCACGTGAAGGGTAATAAATATTGACCAAATTCTTTTTGCATTAGGTCGGGGTAAGTCCAGGGAGTGTTAGAAAACTACAGAAATAATAAATAAATAAATATATAGCGATCGCGCGCAACGCTACTGCACGAACTTATTGCAAAATCGCGACACGCAAAAATATGGTAATAATTTTTCGATTCATTAATCAGAATTGGTCATTGTCGGCTCAGTAACGGTATAGAAACAAAGATAATGGTATTTGCAAACACTGTACCATGCAAAGGCTGTTAGTTATTCCAGCAAATTTTTGCAGGCAAGCACTAGTAAATATTAAAGAAAAGGGAGTAAAGAAATAACTAAGAATAAAGAAATCTATGGTGAAGAAAAGAAATAAATAAGTACTGGGTAAAACTGGTTGTGCTATAGATGACTTAAGAAATAACTGAAGCTGTCTTAGTTATGAAGAGTAGGGGGAGGGTGGGAGTTAGGAGTGGAGGGTAGGTGTGGGAGGAGGAGGAGGAAGATAGGAAGACAATGAGAGAGAGAGAGAGAGAGAGAGAGAGAGAGAGAGAGAGAGTTTAAATGTCTGACTTTCTCGGTCTGTCTTCTAAGTGGCTCTGAAGACGTCGTAACACCTATATCTCGGCGATTTATTCCCCCTGCAGCACCTTAATACCTTCTTGTATGTCTATCCACATGCCTATCTATCTATATATCTATCCATCTATCTATCTATCTCTCTATCTATTTGTTGCCAGACGCCTTAGTGTCGTATGGGATGGCCACAACAAATCGCCTCCCCGTCGCCCTGCCGTCTGCTATTTGGGTGACCCCCCTCCCACTCACACCCTCCTCTCTATTACACATCTCCACTCTACCCTTCCGTCTCATCCTTGGTCTTCTCCTCCTCCTCTCCCCCTCCACCTCACTCATATAGAGCCGTCTAGTCAGTCTCTAAATCTCTTTCCTCTCCCCCTTAACAGTACTCGCATACACTCTTCTTGTCAGTCTCTCATTCTCCATCCTCTCCCTCCACCTCACTCACATACACTCTTCTAGTCAGTCTCTCATTCTCCATCCTCTCCCCCTCCACCTCACTCACATACACTCTTCTAGTCAGTCTCTCATTCTGCACACCATCTCAAAGGATTACTATTACCATTTTGTCACATCCACACCACCACAACGCTCCTTTACTTCCTCATTTGTCTTTTGTGTCACTGATACAAACCATCACGGGAGAGCAAGACTATCTATCTATCTCTCTATCTGTAGCCCGACGCCCTAATCCCGCAAAGAGTAGCCGCAGACAAAACGCCTCCAAGTCGCTGTCACCTACCATTTGACCGCCCTCTAGCAACTCACTCCCTATCAAATATTAACTTTACTAGTATTAACAAGTGCTGAGCAAAAATATCTCGCTAGTGATGAGATGTTAGGAACCAAAGCCACTGTCTCTCTCCTCCTTCCGTCCATCTCACCTATCTCTCCTCTCAGTTATTCCTTCTGTCCACATCTATTCTTGCCATCTCCCCATCGTCTCTCTCTCTCTCTCTCTCTCTCTGAGTCTGGCTGGAGGGAAGAGGAGATGGAGTTTGAAAAATATTTATGGAGTTTATCAGGGATTTTAAGCGAGGAAGAAGGAGGAGCAGGAGGAGGAGGAGGAGGAGCAGGAGGAGCAGGAGGAGGAGGAGGAGAAGCAGGAGGAGCAGCAGGAGGAATTCCATTTATGCCTACTGACCGAACAAGGGTTACGTTATTCATTTTCTATTTCTTCCTCCTTTTCCAAGTTTTCCTCCTCCTCTTCTCCATCTCTTCTTCCTCCTTCTCCTCTTCCTCCATCTCCCCTTCCTCCTCCGTCTCCTCTTCTTCCTCCTCCTCCTTCTCTTCTCCTTTCTGGCCTAACGAGTGACCAAGGGAGTTCTCTCTCTCTCTCTCTCTCTCTCTCTCTCTCTCTCTCCATACGATCAATACATAGATAACGATGCCATATAATCTAAGTAGGTTATGTAGGCAGGTAGGTAGACAGGTAGGTAGGCGGGTAGGAACAAAGGTACAAAGTACAAAGGAAAGCAAACAGCAACAGACCTTATGGTCCTTTCGAGGCTGTTTGGTACAGAGTAGACTGTGACTATAAGATCTAACTCTACATGCTGAAGGATAAGGATCGTAAAGCAAGAAGGCTCCCCCCGCCTCAAAACCCTCCAGCCAAAACTGGCAAGAAAAAGTGAGAAAAACCACCACGCACCATGGAAAAACTGACATGGAAATTTCATAAGAAAGACTGAAAAGGAAAAGCTACATTCTATAATACATTATCTAAAAGTTACCAGTATGAATAACCTGAAAGAGAAAGTAGTAAAGTACAATGAGTAATCAAATAAATAAATAACTAATGCATGTCGCTGTACGGGTACGTTGAGTTGACGGGGCGTCTACGGACACAGTGTGGAAATTGCACAGCGCACAGTGTGGATATTCAGGGGTGGTGTGGCAGCCTTGCCTGGCGCTATTAAGGTAGGCAGCAGCCAATCAGGCCCCAGCTCCATTCATTCCACTGAGACTAGGAACTTTCCCATGCGGGACAAGCAAACAAGTCACCTCCTGAAGCAGTGACCCCTGGTACGTTAAAAAAATCCCGATGGTGGCCACGTAACTAACAGGGACCCTCAGTGATCCACAGCCCATCACAGGTCAAAAGTATGAGTAGTGACCGTTAACTCAGGGCTATCTGTGCATATACTATATTTGCATTTAATTAATTGATCCAGGCTCTAAAAAACTAAAATAAAATAAAACAGAAAATTATACATACACAAGTGTTTTATTCGGGAGTAAACATATTAAGTTGGGGGTTGGATGCCAAATACTTATCCAGGCGACCTTTAAAGGTTTGTACTGTATTACAATCTATTACGTTGGAGGGTAATTTATTCCATATATTTACAACTCTATTGAAGAAGAAATGCTTAGCTTCATGCGACTGGAATCGTTCGCCAATTATTTTATGCCCATTGCCTCTAGTGTAGTTCGAGTGATCAACTGTGAAGTATTTATCGACAGCCATATTATCATGTCCTTTGAATATCTTGAATACTTGAATTAAATCTCTTTGTATCCTCCGTTTTGTTAGGGTAGAGATTCAGGGCTTCTAAACGTTCCTCATACAGTTTATTTCTCAATCTAGTTATCATCTTTGTCATCCTTCACTGCACTCTTTCAAGCTTTTCCATATCCTTTTTATAATACGGTGACCAAAACTGAACTAATACTCCAAGTGTGGGCGTACTAAGGAATTATACAAAGTAAGGACGATATTATCGGATTTATATTCAAATGCTCTGCCTATGAACCCAATCAATTTGTTGGCTTTTTTCACAGCTTCTGTACATTGTTTGCTTGGTTTCAAATCATTTGTTATTATAACTCCTAAGTCTTTTTCATGGTTTATCCTATCAAGCTGGGCATTATTCATGCTGTAACTTCCTCTTACATTTTTACTGCCAATGTTTAACACTTTGCATTTATTAATATTGAAATCCATTTGCCAGACTTTGGCCCAGTTAAATAGTTGATCAAGATCTCTCTGAACTGCCTGTCTCTGTTACCTATTTTAGTATCATCAGCAAATTTTGAAATCTTACAACACAATCCTTTGTCAGTATCATTCATATATAAGAAAAGAATAGGACCTAACACTGAACCCTGCGGCACTCCTCTTGTAACGTTTATCCAGTCTGACTCTTTTCCATTTATTACAACTCTTTGCTATCGTCCGGTGAGCCAATCTTCTACCCATCCGAGAACACTGAAACCATGTGCCTTTAGCTTCTGAAGGAGTCTTTTGTGTGGAACTTTGTCAAAAGCCTTTTGAAAATCGAAGTAGACCACATCAACAGATTTAGTCTCGTCATACATGTTCAGTATATCATTGAATAAGTCCAGCGGATTCGTGAGGCAAGAGCGCTTATTACAAAAACCATGTTGCAAATCTTTTATGAGATTGTTTATTTGTAAGTGTTTTACAAACTTGTCTCTGATAATAGTTTCAAGCAATTTGCAAACCACTGATGTTAAACTAATTGGGCGGTAGTTTTCTGGTTGGGCTCTGTTGCCCTTTCTGAACATTGGGGTTACGTTAGCAAGCTTCCATTCATGTGGCACCTTATTGCTCTTAAGTGATAAGTTAAAAAGTTCAGTTAAAGGCTTTGATATTTCATTCTGTAGTTCCTTCAATACACGTGGTGATATTTTGTCCGGTCCCCTTGCTGTATTCTCTTTTAATCTGTTTATTGCAAGCAGTACGTTGCAATCGCTCACTGTAATGTCAGTGATTATGTTGCCCTCTTCTATAGGAATGGGGGAAACAGTAGGAATTATTTGTATATATTCTTTTGTAAATACTGACGCGAAGAAAGTACTAAGAATTATCGCCATCATAGTTTCATCATCAGTGTGCTCTCCATTATCTGTGACTAAGGGACCGATTGATGGAGTTATTACCTTTTTGCATCTTATGCAACTGAAAAATTCTTTGGGATTTGATTTACTGATACTTGCAATATGTGTCTCAAGGTTTTTCTTACTGCATTTAATCAATTTTTTGTCATTTCGTCGAAGGGCATCGTATTCATTTTTATCACTTTGACTCTTTGTGGTATTATAATTCTTATATGCAAGAGTTTTTGCGTCTAAACAGTGTCTAATGTTGGAGTTCCACCATTTGGGTTTAGAATTTTTGGTGGGCCTTCTGTTGCGCATAGGAATACATAATTTGATGGCACTGTTGAGAGTTTCTGTAAAGTAACTCCACACGTCATTGATATCTAAAGTTTCGACAATGGGGTGCCAGTCAACTGCACCTGCAATTGCCTTTAATTTCTTAAATTTTGCTCTCTTAAACTAGGGCACTTTCTCACAACTGGCCTTGACACTGTCTTCACTGAATTTAATGTTAAATGTAACTATGCAATGATCACTTGTACTAAATTCTTCTCCTACAATAACATTACTCACTACATTTTCTGATGTAGCTAAGACAAGATCTAGGATGTTAGCTCCACGTGTCAGATAATTTACAAATTGATACAAAGAACTTTCTTGCAAATTTGTATATAGGTCTGATCCTGTGTGTGAGGATAGGGCTTCCCTCATTTTGAAACTGGTAAATTAAAGTCACCAAATATTACAGTGCTTTGCATACAAGATAGTTCGGCAATTTGATTGTAGATTTCATTATCGATGTTGAGTGGTCGACCAGGTGGACGATAAATTAACCCAAGAGTGATTTTATGACAATATTCATTTCTAAGCTGAATATAAATAGTGTCGATGTTTTCAATACATGGCTTGGTAATTTCGACTGGATGAAATCCTGATTTAACATATTACAACACGCCGCCCCCTGCTCGATTCTTCCTTTCACAACTGAAAATGTGATAGCCTGGTAAATTGAACTCTGCTAGAAAATCTCTCTGCTCAGAATTTAGCCACGATTCTGTTACTCCAATTACATCATAATCTTCGGTAAAGGCAAGGGCCTCTAAATCAGAAAATTTATTACGTAGACTACGAGCATTTGCAAGGATTGCTTTAATGTGCCTTCCTTTCTGATGTGGGGAGCTTCCATTATTTATTGATTTATCAGATCGTATGACATCTACGTTTGCCTCCCGTGATGACAGGTAGGTAGGTACATTGGATAGTTTAAGTAATTACAGAAGGTAGCTCAGGTAGGTAGGTAGGCAGGCAGGTAGGAACGTAGGTAGATTGACAGGTAGGTAGGTACACTGGATAGTTTAAGTAATTACAGAAGGTAGCTCAGGTAGGTAGGTAGGTAGGTAGGTAGGCAGGTGGAAACGTAGGTAGACAGATAGAGAGGTATGTACAATGGGTAGTTTAAGTAATTACAGTAGGTTGCTCAGGTAGGTAGGTAGGTAGGTAATTAGAGCATCGAAGCAGGCAGGCAGGTAGGTAGATAGGCAAGTAATCAGAACATTAAAGTAATTACATAGGTAGGTAGGTAGACCGCAGGCGCAGGTCGTCTGGATGACGGTCCAAGACGCCTGCTCCCCGATGGTGCGTGGCAGAAGGAGACCCTGTGGGCACTCCTCCTATAGTAGATCCGGTGGACCCTACTGTGCCGCTGTTCCCCTGGGGTAGAGTAGGACTGTGAGCTTTGGTGGTTGCTCTTCATCTTGTGGAGGCAGGTCCAGTGGACACTGCTACCGAGGGCCTACTTGTCAAAGAGCAAGTCCCACCCCGATCCTGGCGAGCTCTCTCCCCGTCAAAGGGTCAGTGCACTTCCTGGGGGTCTGGTTGCGTGATAAAGGGGCATAGGGTCTCGGGGAGAATAGTCGTTGTGGCGCGGAGCACCAATGCATCTCCCCGATGCCTCGTCTTGGGTTAGGGGTCACCTCCCCATGTCCTCCTCCTGGGGTTGTGGTGTCGGGATCACTCCTCCGGGTGGGTATTTCACAAACCTAATTGATTGAAATATTTATTGTTGTAAAGGTTACTTAACCTTACAGACTATCCTAAATGACCACCAAACTAAACTTACCTAATACTAAGAAAACAAACCTAACTTAACCTAACAGATTAACCGAACTGACTAACATACTAACCTAACCTGATACTAAGAGAACGAAAGTAACTTAACCTAATAGATAAATCTACATAACACACTAACCTTACCTGATACTAAGAGAACGAACGTAACTGAACCTAATAGATAAATCTACGTAACACACTAATCTAACCTGATACTAAGAGAACGAACGTAACTTAAACATAATAGATTAATCTATGTAACACACTAACCTAACCTGATACTAAGAGAACGAACGTAACTTAACCTAATAGGATAAATCTACGTAACACACTAACCTAACCTGATACTAAGAGAACGAACGTAACTTAACCTAATAGATTAATCTGTGTAATACACTAACCTAACCTGGAAGCGAAGATTGGACCTTGTTGGAAGGACACAATAGTGAGAGCAGTGGAAATGAGTTATTTGAGAGGAGCATGTGGAGGTACATGGAGAGACAGACTGACAAATATGGAATTGAAGAAGTGTTGTGGTGTGAATGAGGATGTGATAGAAAGCGTTATGAGAAATACACTGCGCTGGTTTGGCCATGTGGAGAGGAAGGAGCTCTAGAGACTGACAAGGGGTGTATATGATTGAAGTGGAGAAAGGGAAGAGGTAGGGGGAGAACAAAGAGGGGGTGGAAGGGTGCAGTGGAGAGGTATATGAGAGACGGGGCGCGAGTTGGTAGGAAGGGCAGCGAAATGGCTGGGGACAGGGAGACTTGGAGGCGATTTACTTGTGGCCACCCCTTACGGGATTCAGACATCTGTATATATATAAAAAGTTACAGATGAAGGGTTTACTGATCGAATTCAACGCTAGTCACGAAAAAGTGTTATGTAATACATGTAGAGCCCTGGCACTGCCTTTGAGAGTGGAGTCATATAACCGCTACTTACTCTAACTTGGCCTAAAACTGCCATCTCTCCATCTTGACTATTGAGCAGCAAGAAGAGATTATTGCTATAATTTGGTGCTAGTCATTAAGAAATGCAAAGGAAAAGATGAAGAGCCGTGGCCTTGTCTTTTTCTGCCACTGAGTCAGCCATTTTCACCATTAGAAAGGCCGAACCAAACTTACTAAATTAATCACCGTCTAAGCCGGGATACGATTCCGAGCCAGGGGTGAAATTTTCGACCATACTTACGATCGATTCTTTGTCGTAACTTGGGTTTGTTTTTACAGAACTAGACACACTGGGGGGATGGGGGCTGATAGTATGGTGTTGTGATCGAGGTGGTATATTATTGTGAAGTGAGAGTGTACGTGAGTGAGCTGGACGGGGGGAGAGGGAAGGGAAGGCTAAGGATGAGATGGAGGGATGGAGTGGAGAGGTATATGAGAGAGGGGGGTGTGAGCTGGAAGGAGAGTAGTGAAATGGCGGGGGACAGAGCGACATGGAGGCGATTTGTTTGTGGCCACCCCTTATGAGATTAAGGCATCTGGCATTAGATACATAGATAGATGGATAGAGTATGGAGGTGTTTTTTCATTGTCGGTGTTAGAATATCTGGAGGTGGGATATTGTTATAGAAGGTTTGATAATGTTTGTATGGTGATTGTTTTATGTGCCTAGGTGTGTTGTGTGTGTGTCATATAACAGTATAGGTGCTGTGTACTGGAACAGGCTAATGCGTACCCTGTAGAATTATGTGCCCCTTATATGAAGGTAGTCTCGCACTGGGAGGGATTTAATATCAGACTGTAAATGACCTAAGTGGATTTGGTACAGTCAGTGGTGATGCGTAGGGCGTTGTTCTGTACGACTTGCAAAGGTGTTGTGAGTGTTAGATAGGATGGGAGCCTATGCTGAAGAAGTGGTGGGGGGGGGGAAGGAGTATTGATCATCACTGATATCAATATTGTTTTTTAGAATATGGAGAATGCATCTTTTTGTAGCCCAAAGTCAGGCCCTGTAGTTGGCCTGAATGCATTGAGTCTGGGGGTGCACCGCCTCTTGTCTTGTACAGGGTCCTTGAAGGTGAGTCCGATGTTATGTCTCTCTAAGAATGTTAGTGTACGGTGTGTGGCACACGTATATTGTTAAATAATGTGATGTTGGGGGGAGTACCTGTGTTCATGCTTACAGCAGGTGGCGAGTGTGCTGGTGGATTTGGCTGGGGTGACTTTCATCCTGTTGTCCTTTACCCAAGTCTGCAGTGTGTTGAGGTAGTCCTATTGCAGTGTACAGGCTGTGTGTGCAGTGTGTTGAGGTAGTCCTGTTGCAGTGTACAGGCTGTGTCTGCAGTGTGATGAGGTAGTCCTGTTGCAGTGTACAGGCTGTGCCTGCAGTCTGTTGAGGTAGTCCTGTTGCAGTGTACAGGCTGTGTCTGCAGTGTGTTGAGGTAGTCCCGTTGCAGTGTACAGGCTGTGTCTGCAGTGTGTTGAGGTAGTCCTGTTGCAGTGTACAGGCTGTGTCTGCAGTGTGTTGAGGTAGTCCTGTTGCAGTGTACGGGCTGTGTCTGCAGTGTGTTGAGGTAGTCCTGTTGCAGTGTACAGGCTGTGTCTGCAGTGTGTTGAGGTAGTCCTGTTGCAGTGTACAGGCTGTGTCTGCAGTGTGTTGAGGTAGTCCTGTTGCAGTGTACAGGCTGTGTCTGCAGTGTGTTGAGGTAGTCCTGTTGCAGTGTACAGGCTGTGTCTGCAGGGTGGTTTGTGCTTGTTATGGTGATGTCATCTGCATATGAGACAATATATGTGGGTGGTTGTGGTGCGGGAATATTATATATGTATAGGTTGAAGAGTGTGGGCGGGAGATCTGAGCGCTGTGCAACTCTGATGGGGAAATTTCGTGTTGGTGATGGGTTGGCCGAGAATGTAACATGTGCTTGTCTACCAGGCAAGTAAAAGGCAAGCCAGCGCTTGGTGTTCTCCATGTTTGTGTTGTGTATTTAGGTGATTAGTTTGCGTTGGGGGACGGCATCAAAGGCTTTACTAATATTTATTGTTGTGAGTAGTGTGCGCTGTGCGGGTACAATGATAAGGTGTAATGTGCAAATTTATAAGCTAAAGAAAGTGTTACTAGCATTGTTGCCCAGCTTGTAGCATAGGTACGAACACACAATAATTAAAAAAAGAAAAGAAAAAAGAAAAAGAAAACTTTAGTGAACACAATTATTCTGATATTATCCAAAAAATTAACCATTATACAACACAAGACCGTAAAACGACCAAATTACTTCCCGGTGGTGGTGTGGTGGTGGGATATTCGCCCTGGCCCAGAGGCCGAGGCACAGGCAAACTGGAGCCCGTTAGGTGTCATGCCAAAATGGCATAGACAGACTAACGAGGAGGCGGGTATCGGGTTACCACCCGTATCAAAGTGGGGAGAGGGACCCCCGCAATCAGAGCGGGGGCGTCCCGCAGGTCCTCCCCGGACCAAACAAAAGTGCGGGCCAAGCAGGATCGGAAGGCATGAGTCACCGGACACCGCAGGACATAATGTAGGAGAGGCTTCTCCTCCAACTCCAGACAAAAGTTGCATGGGTCCGGCCGGGCTAGAGCTGTCTGCCTGTAGCACAGGAAGCCCAGACGCAACCGACGAATGTGGACCAGGACAGCATTGGGAACATCAGGCAGTGGTGGCAGAGGCTCACAGTGGTAGCTGCCGCGTACCAAGTAGCAGAACGAGAGCCTTCTGCCACACAAACCTGATGCTCCTCCCGGGCCCACCGCATGACAGTGGACCTGAGCGGCTGAAGGATCTAATGCGTCCCGCTCGGGAGGACAAATGACACCTCCCGGAGCGAGCACGCCAGCCGCGCCGCCTGATCCGCATGCTCATTACCTTCAAGTCCTACATGGCCTGGTACCCAGTGGAGGGTCACCGACCCCCCGGCACTGACAACTCTGGCCGCACATACATGAATTGAGGATAGGAGGAGGGGGTTGTCCCCCAGGGATCCGGAATGGACAGCCTGAATCGCTGAAAGTGAGTCAGAATGTACCACCACGCGGGTGGAGGCATGCTGGCTTGCATGCCGCAGTGCCCCCAATATGGCCACAAGCTCCGTCTGAAAGACAGACACACCCTGTGTGACGCGCCACGATACCACCACAACCCCGCATACGAAGGCTGCCCCTGCAGCCCCGTCGGCAGAGACCGAGCCATCTGTATAGTAGTCTGCGGATGCTGGGCGCCGGAGAGCCTCAATCCGCGCCAAGGCCTCCTGCCGAAGGAGAGCAGGGACAGCATTTCGCCCTCTGCCAGCAGTCGGAACGATGACTTGAATAGGCGGAGACGTCCAGGGCGGTGGCTCAATGTAGCCCACACAGGGCGTGTCAGGCTCCTCGCAAATACCAGTGGCCGCTCCCAGCTCATGCAGCACGGCAACCAACCCACGGACCCAGTCCCTGCGCGGGCAAGGATCAGGCGGCCGCAAAAGAAGCCGCTTAAACAGGGCCGAGACCGGGAGCTGGGGTCTATGCTGCACAAGCTGCAAGATGACCGCAGCAGCGCAGAGCACGACCCTACCCCGAAGCGAGGGGAGGCCGCACTCCAGACGGAGATTGACTAGACGTGTCCACATGGGGGCATGAAGCATTATCCTCATTGCGTCATTCTGAACCACTTCCAGTGAGGCGGCTATCTGAGGGGCCAAGCCTGTCATGCAGATAGCACTGAAGTCGATGACCGACCGGATGGCATGAATATAGAAGGTTCTGAGGACCTCAAAAGAGGCCCCCAGGCTCTTCCGGGAAAGGAAGCGGAGAGCCGCCATCCGAGATCGAGCCCTCTCCCTCAGGTATCTAACATGACAGGCGAATTTCAGCCCCGAGTCCATCCAGACCCCCAGGTATTTGTGGGTCGTCACACGGGCTAGAGGGTGTCCTCCCAACAGCATCGGGAAGGCCGGCGGGCTGAGGGCAAAAGGCATATAGCGGGTCTTCGCCATATTTACCTTCAGCCCCAGCTCCGCCGACCGTCGATAGAGCCGCGAGAGGGCCTCATTGGCCTGTGTGTAGCAGTCTCTCCTTGAAAAGACTAGAACCAAGTCATCCGCATAAGCAAGGAGCGTGACCCCCCGGCCATACTCCACATCCAACAACCCTTCAACGAGAATGTTGAAAGGATAGGGCTCAGCACACTGCCCTGCGGCGTGCCATTTGGATGGGAGTATGCCGGGGAAAACTACCTTGAAAGCGGACGCTGACAGCCCTGTCAAGGAAGAAATCCTGGACCCACGATAGCAGCTCTGCCCCCGATCCCTCGAGGCCACAAGGGCGCTCAAGATGACTAACGGATTAGCCAGCTCGAACGCCTTCTCGAGATCAAGAAAGACAGCCATTCCCACTCGACTCCGAAGCTCCCCGAGGAATGATGCCAGACATTGTGCAGCATTACGTTTCTGGTGATATGCAAAATCCTCGGGTGTAACGGCCCCAGACGCCACGACAGCCGTGCCCGCACCACCCTCTCAGCTGTCTTGCCAATACAACTGAGGAGGGAGATGGGGTGCATGGCACCTGGGTCGTTTGGCTTCGGGATGGGGTGGATAACAGCCGTCTTCCATGACCGTGGCAAACGCCCCTCAGACCAGGAGAGATTGAGCAGATCCAGCAACCACGCCTTACCACAATCCCCCGCATGCGCAAGGATGGAATACGTAAGGCCGTCGAGGCCCGGAGCAGTGTCAGCCCTGCGCCGCAGAGCCGCCAGGAGCTCGCCCACCGTGATGGGGCAGTCAGCCTCATCAGGTTGGGAGCAAGCCTCCCAGACGGCCGCAGCACGAGAGTCCGACAACCCCTCCAGAGTGGCCCCGACGGACCGCGGGAGATTGTGGGAAGCAGAGCGATCCGCAAAGTGCTTAGCCAATCGGTCAGCCTCTGAGACCGGGTCAGGGTGTGAAGGCGGACGAGAGGGGCGAGGGTTGGTGAAGGACCGCAGCCTCCTCCACATCTCTCTGAGAGTGGTGTGAGCGCCCAGAGTCCGGCACCACCGAACCAACGCCTCCTCCCGAATGCGACGCTTTTCAACCAGCACGTGTCGCGACACAGCCTCTAAGCGCCTGCGCAGAGGTGAGCCGCGACGCCGTCGGTAATCGCGGCGCGCCGCATTCAGCCGCCTATTCAGCTCCCTGACCCGGTCGCAGTAAAACCATCCGTCTCGGTAAACCCTTGCGGACCGCCGCTTCTGGGGAATTGCCTCCGAAGCGGCCTGCCCAAAGACGCTGGCCACCAGATCCGCAAAACTCTCCAAGTCTGAGGGGTGGTGGGACGAGGAGAAAAGACGGACGAGGGCACGCTCAAAAGCCACCCAGTCTGCCCTCTCCACATCCCACCAATGTGGCGGCTCGGGGGGAGGGAGGCAAGCCAACCCCAACTCCACCACAATAGCATAGTGGTCACTCATCAGGGTGGGGTGTATGGACCAACATGCCGAACCCATAAGCGGATCCGACACGAACGTCAGGTCCAGACGCCCCCCCCTAACATGAGTGGGTCCTGATGGGTCCGTCAGCAAGGACACACCAGCCACCTCCTCTAACACCAGTGCAATGTGCCGTCCTGCCTCATTAGACCTCTGCGGGGACTGCAGGAGGTCATGGTGCGCGTTGAAGTCGCCCCCTATAAGCACAGGCTCCCTGGTAGCCTGGGAGAACAAGTCCCCCAACTCCAGGGCTGCACTGGCACCACGGTAGATGTTGTACACTGTAAGGGACGACTCAGCAAGTTGAAGACGCACACCATGAACCTCAACATCAGTTCCACAGAATGGAGCAGGCTCACAAACTGTGGAAGCGATGTGGTCCTGGACAAGGATGGCACAACCCTAGTCTCACCTCGCACATGGGGGAGGAGATGAGTGGTGTATCCCTGCAGCCGGAAAGGGGACCTCTCCCCCAGCAGAGTCTCCTGCAGCATAAACACATGCGGCCGGTCACGAGCAGCAATCTCCTGGAGGAGTGGGAGCTTGCTCATCGCGCCGACGCAGTTCCACTGCAAGACTCTGATGGGGTTGGGGATGCTCTGTCTGGGGAGAGGCGGAGTCGCGCCCCCGCCCCCTCCCGCGACACACGGGGCGACCCGAGGGACGCCCGCGAGACCACGGGGGAACGCGGTCTCGGACTGTTCCGCTCTCCCTCCGACGCCCTCCTCACACGAGGGTCGCGGCTCTCCCTGCGGCCCCTGTCTCTGGCCCTGCCCCGCACCTCCTCGGGAGTCGGGATTGACTGGCTCCCCTGGGCCTCGGCGGGCACCTGTGTCACCTGTGGCTCTCCCTGGGGTTGCCGCAGCACGGGTGAGTCCTGGGGTTGCTGCGCCAGCGCCACCCCACCACCGACCTTGGCCAGTACCCATGAGACCAGCGCCTGCGCCGCACCCAGCAGCTCCTCCTTGGGGCAGGTGAGGGGAAGTGCATTTGCCAGGAGGCCTACGATGCCGATCATCATTTCCCCCATGGCTTGGAGGACAAACCCAGGGTCGGTTGATCCTTTCACCTGTGACTGAGGTTGAGGGGAGGGCACAGGAGGAGCAGGAGGCCTGGGACGAGGAACCCTCTGTGGTTTGGGTTGACCCGTCGGCGGGGGGGCGTGCACCTCCGCCACCGTCGAGACGGCGACTGCCGCACCTGGCAGTGGCGGGAAGTCCTCGTTGGTTACCACAGGTGAGGCGGCGTTTGTCGGAGCACGGCGTTGTTGGCCCCAAACAAAGGTTCCTGGAGGAGCCGGCATGGCCAAGGACGCTTGCTGCTCCTGCACCCAAGAGACCTGGGACTCCCGTCCCTGCTCCACCCTGCGCACTCGGGCAGGACAGGCTGGGTGCCATGCATGGTGAGCACCTTGACAGTTGGGGCACTGGGATCGTACCGTTTCCTTTGCCTTGAATTTCTCGAGACACTGCGTGGTATCGTGCGCCCCGCTGCACATCCCGCAGACTATCGGCCTGTTGCATGATGATCTGTGGTGTCCGTAGCGCTGACACCTGTAGCATCTCAATGGTTCCGGGGTGTAGGGACGGAGCCAGTAGGTCCCCCAGTTGCCGAGGTCGAGAGAGGGGACGAGGGGGCCCCGCAGGGTCACCTGCACCTGCATTGTCTCCTCGCGTGTCCTCTGGTGTTGACACCGCTCCGCTTCCTCCACGAGATCGTGCCGCTTGAGGATCTCGAGCGGCATGCGGCGCGGGTACCCCATCACCACAGCCCTTGTAGTTTGCCCGCCTGGCGATAGTTCCACTAATCGGACTTCCGCTGCCTCGTCCTCCGCCACAAGCTTCAGTTGGCGGTGAGCCGTCTCCGTTTGTGGGATGAGGACACAAGAGTCGTCCCTCCCAAAGCGATTCACCACCGTCAGATCCGGGAAGCGACGCTCCAGGGCTGCCACAGCGTCGTAAGACGTGGAGAAACCCTCCTGTTGGGGCACCCTGAAGGCTGGGAAGACAGAGCGAGGCGGGGGCGGTGCCTTCACCGATACCGATGGACGTGCAGGCAGTGTGAACCGAGCCGGAGCAGGCGCAGAAAAATCCCCCCCAGCATGAGCCCGCCGCTGACGGCGGCCACCACGTTCCACCAGGACAAAATCACCGTCCGCATCCCTAACATACTCAGGCACACCCCCAGATCCAGCCGCAGATGTAGGAGGCAAGGCAGGGCGCGACTGACAAGGGGCACAAGATGGTGGATTTGTAGGCTGGATGCCCTCCATCTCATCTGCGTTGCTACGGAGCACTTTGCGCCGAGGTGCAGAGGCAGGAGGGGGAGTACCCGAAGCAGAAGATCCACCGGCATGGCCAACTCTCACGGTATTGGCTGGAGGCGGGCCACCTGATCCAGAAGCCGCGCTGCTCCCAGACCCATGTCGAGATCGCTTCCCAGACATCTGCAGAGACGACTAGCCAGGATTAGTGGACGGAACTGGTATCTTCGAAGCAAGCCTGGGATCACGGGAAGCCGGCGGAGTCTTCAACGGCCCCTTTGGCAAGGGTGCCGTACGGCCTGCCATAGCTGGCGGCCGATACACACACACAGGCACACTCACACGCACTCGTATAATCACCCAGAACGCAGGAAGGAGCCTACCTACAATAGCGGTTACTGTCCCCCTGCTAGCAGAGGACGAGACAGCCCTACTATTGCCCCGAAGGACTTTCCTAACCCTATCCCTATCGAGTTTTTGGCCCGCCCTGCGGCTTCCTATAACCACCCCTCTAAGGGGCCTCCTTGTGAACCAGGCCTGCGCCTGGAATCCGCGGAGTTCGGCTTCGTATCACTCTAAACAGGGGTCTCTAGGGCCAGAAAGGAAATAAAGGAGAAGGCAAAAAGAACCACAGCAGGGCGAGTACACACAAGTGCGTGCACCCCGATACACTACTGTGGCTGAAGACCAAGGCGTGGTCTGAGAAATGGCGGCAAGCAACAACAACAGCAACACCTCAAGCACTGGCGTGATACAAAGGGCAGAGCAGCTCGATCAACGGCGAACCGGAGAGCTGTTTCCCTTGTTGTAGTCAGGAACTGGAGATGTTGTCGGTGTGGAGGCAGGCAGCAGAGTTCCTACTTCTCGGAGCTGAAAACATTAATATTTCAAGAATAAGTCGCAAATTGACTGTTTTCTGGGAGTGTATGCAAATATTTAAACAAGACATAAAGATTTTTGTAAAATTTGTACCTTCCTGACGTAGTAATATTTAGTACATTATAAAAGACCGGAGTACAGGGCAGTTGTTCAGTATATATTGTGCTACTTTTTGTTATTACATAAACAAATGCTGTACTGCTGAGCTGTGAAGGTGAGTTTAAGGACTGGATTAGAAGTGATTTGGAGAATGTTGCAGTATCTCTTGCGTAGCGATTTATCTCTCACACTGCACCTCATTATCCTTTTGTTATTGACGCAACTATATCAGCACTAAAGGTCTATAAATAACATACAAGAGAATTGTATTCTGCCAAATAAATCGCTAAGGAAGACGTGCAAGGAAGCCTGCTATAGAACCAAAATATTAGGTATAGTAATAAAATGGTTAATGAAGGCTATATCTAACCCCTCCAGTTTAAAAAGTCTCATTTAAGGTGAATATAATCGTCTGGAGATGAACGAAATTATATATAAAGTACGTCACTAGATTATATGAAATTTTAAAAGAAAATGGTATTACTTGTTTCTAACAGAAAACCAAATATTTTAAGCGATAACTAAGCTAACGATGGACATTTTGTTTTTCTAAATGGCATGGTCGTGTTACCTCTTCATTAGCAATTTCTTTAGCACAAATAAACTTAGCATTCTCTAACATACTACTTATCGTTTTATTATCGACACAGTCTACATCAGATAGGCTATACACAGGATAAAAGGTTACTGGTGTGTACAGCGTAGGATAAATCACTGAGGAGTTAGCGTTAGGAAATCTGTGAGGTCAATTAGAATTTGATCTAAAATCCATAAACTGTGGCCAACGATGTCACTGAAGGCCACATAAGAATAAGTACAATATACAGAATATGAGAGAGAGAGACAGGTGGAAATGTGAGTTGATACCTCATACTAAGAAAACAAACCTAACCTAACCTAACAGATTAACCGAACTGACTAACATACTAACCTAACCTGATACTAAGAGAACGAACGTAACTTAACCTAACAGATTAATCTACGTAACATACTAACCTAACCTGATACTAAGAGAACGAACGTAACTTAACCTAATAGATTAATCTTCGTAACATACTAACCTAACCTGATACTAAGAGAACGAACGTAACTTAACCTAATAGATTAATCTACGTAACACACTAACCTAACCTGATACTAAGAGAACGAACGTAACTTAACCTAATAGATTAATCTACGTAACACACTAACCTAACCTGATACTAAGAGAACGAAAGTAACTTAACCTAATAGATTAATCTACGTAACACACTAACCTAACCTGATACTAAGAGAACGAACGTAACCTAATAGATCAATCTACGTAGCACACTAACCTAACCTGGAAGCGAAGCTTGAACCTTGTTGGAAGGACACAACAGTGAGAGCAGTGGAAATGAGTTATTTGAGAGGTGCATGTGGAGGTACATGAAGAGATAAACGAGAAAGAGAAGGAGTGTTGTTGTGTGGATGAGGATGTGATAGAGAGCGTTAGGTTAGAAGAAATAAACTGAGTTGGTTTGGCCATGTGAAGAGGACGGAGAGCGAAAGAATGAAAAAGAGTGCATGTGAGTGAAGTGGAGAAAGGGAAGAGATAGGGGGAGACCAAAGAGGAGGTGGAGGCATGAAGTGGAGAGGCATATAAGAGAGGGGGCATCAGTTGGCAGGGAGGACAGCAAAATGGCAGGGGACATGTGGACGTCGAGGCAATTTGTTTGTGGCCACGCCTTACGGGAGTAAGTGTCTGTATATATATATATATATATATATATATATATATATATATATATATATATATATATATATATATATATATATATATATATAGTGATAGATGATGGAATTCATCGCTAGTCACGAAAAAGTGCTGTGGAATGCATGCAGAGCCCTAGCACTGCCTTTGAGAGTGGAGCCATATAATCGCTATTTACTCTAACTTGGCATAAAACTGCCGTCTCTCCATCTTGACTATCGAGTAGTAAGAAGAGATTATTGTTTGAATTTGCTGCTAGTCACGAGGAGGTGCAAAGGAAAAGATGAAACCCTATGGCCTTGTGTTTTTTCTGACACTGAGTCAGCCATTGGCGCCACTGGAAAGGAAGATCCATTCTTGGGTGTTAGACAGGATGGTAGCCAATGACGGGGGGGGGGGGAGGGGAGTGACAGGGCATTGGATATCACAGATCTAATGTATTGTTTTTAGAGTAAGGACAGTGCTTCCTTTTGTGGCCCAATGTTTGGCTCTGTAGTTGGCCTGAGTGCATTGAGTCTGGGGATGTACCGCCTCTTGTCTTGTACATGGTCCTTGAAGGTGAGTCCGATGTTATATGTCACTCCAAGAATCACAGTGAACTGTGTGTGGCACATGTACATTGTTAAATACGATGTGGGGGGAGTACTTGTGCTCAAGTGTGCTCATGTTTACTGCTGGTGATGAGTGTTGTGGTGGATTTAGCTGGGGCGATATTCAGCCTGTTGTTCTCAACCTAAGTCTGCATTGTTTGAGGTATTACTGTTAAAGTGTACAGGCTGTGTCTGCAGTGTGTTGAGGTAGTCCTGTTGCAGTGTACAGACTGTATCTGCAGTGTGTTGTGGTAGTCCTTTTGCAGTGTACAGGCTGTGTCCTCAGTGTGTTGAGGTAGTCTTGTTGCAGTGTACAGGCTGTGTCTGCAGTATGATGTGTGTTGTTATGGTGATGTCATCTCTATGGGAGACAATATTTGTGGATGGTTGGGGTTTGGGAATATCATGCATTTATGGGTTGAAGACTGAGCGTGGATCTCCGTTCAGGAAATTTCGGGTTGGTCATTGCTTGTCCTAAAATAAAACATGTGCTTAACGGGTGTGACGAAATACCGAATCGGCGGTCGTTTACAGAATCGTCACTTTTGAATGAAAAATATAATTTCTATAACCACATAGGTTCATACACACCTACTTATCTGAAATCTGGTCAATAATTTGTTTTGGTTAACTATTAAATAAAAAACTCAAGATTCAGACCAAAAAATTGCTAAAGTTAGCAGCAATGTTTTGCCTCTAGCTTGACAACTCGCCTTGACATACTTCTGTTCTATAAATATTTATTTACAATGCAGGTACATTTATTTGTGCTTTAGATCAATGTTCATGCAAGACAGAAGTCTGTCAATGCGTCTTGACGGTCTGAAGGGTAAATACACCCTAACATTAGCACGTTTATGCTCTGAAACCTGATTTTATATAATAATACAGTAGTTATTTTAAGCAAAGTTTTTGGGCTGAACTGTATTTCAGATAATTAGGTGTGCATGAACCCATATTGTAATAAAAACTATAATGTTTCCATATTGTAATAAAAACTATAATATTTTCCTTAAAAGTGCTGATTCGGTAACTGACCGCCGATTCGGTATTTCGTCGCCCCGGTGCTTGACTACCAGACAATTAATTTGGAAGCCAGCGTTTGGTGTTGTCCATGTTTGTGTTGTATATTTTGGTGATTAGTTTGTTTTGGCGGACAGCATCACAGGTTTTACTAACATCTAGTCTTGTGAGTAGTGTGCTCTGTGCGGGTATAATGATAAGGAATGATATGCAAACTAAGTAGCTAAAGAAAACGGGTTACGAATATTTTTGGCCTGATGAGAATACCTCACGTGCAATGATCAATTAAATGCTGTCTATCTATCTACCTATTGTCAGACGCCTTTATCCCGTAAGGGGTGGCCACAAACAAATCGCCTACAAGGCCCCCTGTCCCCTGCTATTTCACTGCCCTGCTCCAAGCTCACCTACCCCCCCCCCCTCTCATATTCCTCTCCACTCCATCTCTCCATCTCATCCTTGGCCTCCCCCTCTCTCTACTCTTCCTCAACCTCACTCACACTCTCCTCGTCAGTCTCTCACTCTCCATCCTCTCCACATGGCCAAACCACCTCAGTATATTGCTCTTTAACGCTTCCCATCACATCCACATCCACATCCACACCACAGTTCTCCTTCACTTCCTCATCTGAAGGTCGCATTTCTGTCAATTCAGAATCTGACAGTGAGTTTGAAAAAAATGATGAAATTGACCTTGAGCCAGCTCCAAAATGAGCCCGTCAGCAGCCAGTTTCAGGCCCCCCGCAACAGTCAGCCACAAGACCAGCTCGTCACCAGCCAGCCAGAGGATCAGCCCATCAGCAGCCCATCACAGGACCAACCAGAGGACCAGCCAGTCAGCAGACAGCCCACCAGCAGCCAGCAAGTGGAGAAATATGGATGTCAAATGATGGTGAAATTGAATGGTATCCTTGCCCAAAGAAGGAGCCACCCCGCAGGGCTGCCAATGTGATAAAGATGCATCCAGGACCAACACGGATGGCAGTTACTCACTTGCAGGATATCGTGTCTTCTTTTGAACTTTTCATCCCGGATGACAGCCAGAAAATCATTCTGGATTGCACCAAAATAGAAACAAGGCGTGTTTTTGGACAGGGGTGGAAGGACATAGACCAAACTCATTTACGAGCATACTTTGGGCTTCTTATCCTTGCTGGAGTTTTCAGATCCAAAGGGGAATCCACAGAATCCCTGTGGGATGCAGAAACTGGCAGAGAACTTTTCCGTGCCACTATGTCTCTCGAAAATTTTCACATTATTTCCAGGGTTATCTGCTCTGATAACCGCGAGATGAGAGACTAGCTTGGTGGCAGAGAGACAAGCTAGCTGCCATCAAGACAGTGTGGGACAGGTGAGTGCACTGTCTCCCCCTGTTTACTACCCTGGTCCTAATGTCACTATTGATGAGTAGCTGGAGCCATTTAGGGGCCGCTGCCCCTTCACGCACTACATACCATCAAAACCCGCAATATACGGAATAAAGATCTGGGCTGCCTGTGATGCTGCATCATCATATGCATGGAACTTGCAAGTGTATACAAGGAGGTCGGATGGAGGAGCCCCTGAGAAACACCAAGGGATGAAAGTTGTCCTGGACATGACACAAGGACTCAGTGGACACATCACATGCAATAACTTTTTTACCTCACACAAGCTGAGACAGGAGCTCCTAAGCATATTATTATTAACCATTTATGCTGTCTTTATTGTCAGCATTTGGGAAAAAGTAAACATTTGGTATTTTTACAGAAATTGTTATGGCTGTATTGATTTAAAAACTCAATAATGCGGTGGGTCCACCAGACCCACAAACATTGGCTGGGTAACAAAAACATGAACACCACACAAGGGTTAACAACAAAGTATCATCTGAGAAATTACCAATATGCCGGGAATCGAACCCGGGACTCTCAGGTGAGATTTTTCCTGTGTAAAATACAGGTTTCCCTCTTCATTCTGACATGCCGAAAGTGCTTGGGATAGATTAAAAGAATCTACTTGCCCGAGTGCCAGGGGGTTAACTCACCCACTTCAGGCCCACAGTGGGGGCGGAGGGACTTTGGTTACAAGATTGTGACAACGTGAGGTAACTTTTACCTGCTCGTGGTGTAGTGGTATGCTGCCTGGCTCTCACCTGAGAGTCCCGGGTTCGATTTCCGGCATATTGGTAATTTCTCAGATGATTTTTCCTGTGTAAAATACAGGTTTCCCTCTTCTCAACAAAGTATCATCTGCAAACAACAGTACAGGGAGATTCCAACCGCTGCCCTCTCTCATTAGGGCCTCTGCAACATTCATGAGCCACTGCACTACCTTGTATCTCTTTTATAACCCCATCCGTATACAGACTGAAGAAGTGAAATATGGCTTCCTCGGAGGAATAATGAATGTTAATATATTTCAAAAATACAGACAGTGATATAAGCATTCACAAATTATGAAAAAAAAAAAAAAAAGTTGGCCTGCAGTAGGATAAGATAATGTCTAGGATTCTACTTCTGGATTTATATGCAAATATTTGACCAGAGCATAAGGTTTTTTGTAAACCATGAATTTCCCTGATGCAGTAAATATTTTTCACATTATTCGTACCAGAAATAATGGTAAATATTTCGGTACATTTTGTTATTACTAAACAAGTAATAAAATCTTGAGACGTGGCGGTGAGTTTAAGGACTTTATTAATACTTTTCTCGAAAATATCGCAGCAACTCTTCCCTGGATATTTATCTTTCACACTGCACCTCATTATCCTTTTGTTATTGATGCAACTACATCAGCAGTAAAGGTCTATAAATAACATACAAAAGAAATGTATTCTGCCAAATAAATCATTAAAAAAAAAAAGACGTGCAGGGAAGCCTGATGCAGAACCAAAATATCTGGTATAGTAGTAATGTTATGCTGAGTGTTTTTAGGTCGACTCCTCGTCCTAAAAACACTAGCGACTGAGCGGGGTCCTCTTTCCGGACCGGAAGTAAAGCACTAACAAAGGAACAGGACATAAAAACCAGGCAGTATACCTTAACACATCTATTGCCTTAATTCTATAACCGTTACAATATGATACAGAGTGATATTTGAGATACAGGATACAGGGACACAGAGTTAGGCTTTGATAGCACAAAATACAGTTGCACTTAACACACGATATGATGCATGTATACCAATGTCTTTAGTTAAATATATGTAGATATCCGTCTTTCATTTAAACCCAAAAAATATATACACACGATAGCAAGGGGAATACACAGGGTTAAGATCTGTGGGAGGAATATTACTATAACGAAAACAGGGTGCGGATCATGACACTCGACTCAGTTACCTAGTCGCGGCGACACTTTATATAGCATTTTGGTTCTCCCGCGCACCCTGATCGTCATTCACAATTACGGGAAGTTCTTTTATTCTGGGCAGGTGATATTACTCTTCTTATTATTATTAAATATTTTCTACCCCATTGGGTGTGTAATTCTGTTGGGTTAATAACAATAGCCACCGGTTTTGTATGGATCACACTCTGTCACTGTTCACTGTTCCTCTTCCTCTGGCTTATTTTCGGTCTAAGGGGCGTCACTAATTTACCCGTGTTTCCTGGGTTAATTCACTTTGTCACTGTTCGAAGGGGAGGACCTCAGGGGGACTCTGCCTGTAACGGGCAACACACTACCCGGGTCCGGGCCATCGGTGAGTTGCAGGGAGGCCCTCCTGTCTGGGGGCCTCGACCTGAGAGGTGGCCCTCGGGACTGGGGCCAAACAGCTGGAGGAGGCGGGCCTGATGTTGGCAGCTCCGCGGGGTGAGGGAGTCGGGGTTGCCCTTGCCTGTAGTCTGCTGGGCTCACCTTGGGGTCCTGGGGGTGCAGTCCTCTGCCAGGGGACGCGCTGTCAGGGTTAGACTGCGGCCTTGTCTCCTGCTTGTGCCTGTGAAGGACAGAGATTTCCCAGGAGTGGGAGGCAGGTCCAGTCTCGGACTTTGCCTCCACTCTTGTGACACCTCTGGGGCAACACTCCTGGGTGATGTTGAGCAGTTCCCACAGGAGAACGCAGTAGGTGGAGTATACACGGAGACCATGTCCTCTCCTACATACAGGGAGGGAAGCACAGAGGCGACTCTCTCTCCTGGGTCTGTCACAGCCGTGGCTCCAGGTCTTTTTACCCTGGGACCCACTTTTAGCTGTTTACTAGGGCCTCCTGCCCTTGGAGTGGCGGAGGGTACCAATACCTCGTGGTGCACTAAAGGGCCTCCTACCCTGGCCATGGCTGAGAGTACTGACACCTCGTGGTGCACTAAAGGGCCTCCTGCCCTGGACGTGGCAGAAGGCACTGATACCCTGTGGCACACTGAAGGGCCTCTTGCCCTGGACGTGGCAGAGGGTATTGACACCTCGTGGCGCACTAAAGGGCCTCCTGCCCTTGAGGGGGTAACTATGGCCGTTCCCAAAACGTTACTTGGGACTGAATCCTGTTCAGTCCCACCCCACTGCTGGCGATGGTTGTCCCGCCTGCAAGGTCGTTGCCGATCCTTGTTCACCTGGTGTCGGGGCAGTTGCGGGGAAAAGGGGCGCAGGTCAGTAGTTGGCGGGTGACCCTCTTGCCCTGGGTCATTAGCCCCCCCGTTGTGTCTTCCTGGGGTGGTGGTGTGGTGGAGGGGTGGTGGTGTGGTGGTGGCCCAGTGGCGGGGTGGGGGGTGGTGGGGTGGGTGGTCCGGCGGCGGGCATTTTAAGTAAAGTGGTTAATAAAGGCTATATCTAACCCCTCCAGTTTAAAAAGTCTCATTTACGGTGAATATAATCGTCTGCAGATGGACGAAATTATATATAAAGTACGTCACTGGATTAATTGATTATAGGAAACGGAATTACCTGTGTATAATAGAAAACCATATATTTTTAAGGGTTACCTAAGCTAACTTTTTTTTTTTTTTTCCCGTCATCACAGCCCTTGTGCCATCGCTGTTATGAGTCTGGTTACATCTCACGCTACTGCCGGTCCGCAGAAAGGTGTGGTCTGTGCAGTGGCCCCCATTCAACAACAACCTGCCCTGTCACGCACTCCGCCACCGTTCACTCTCCCAGTCCCCGTGCACCTGACCCCCACTCATCTGAGTTCTCGGAACTGCCCCTACCACCCACGCCACCAGCCCCCACTAACCCCATGGCTGCCCACCCTCATCTCCTACATTCACCGCAGTTCCAGTGCCCCTGGTGTGGGCGTGTGGGCGTCACTGCTTGGCACCTGGACTGCCCAAGTCGTCACTCAGCCCGTCCTGCCCCTGCTCCTGCCCCCACCGCCACCCCTGCTCCTGATCATCAGCTGACACACTCTCCCGCCGCTGGTTCTACATCATGCCCCCCCTCCTCCCTCCCCCTCAGCCCCTCCCCACCCCATGCCCCGCAACAAGCTGCTCACCCCTCCCCCCCTCACCCCCTGCCCCACCCATCAGACCATCAACAGCAACTCCTGCAACACCAGTACGAGGAACTACGCAGTCTTCTTTTGTATGTACTCTCACCATAATAATCCTTCACTGTCTGATGACGTATATTGAAATGTTCCTGACTCGTCTGGTTCTCTGTCATATATTGATGTTCCCTGTATTAGTTTTCCTCGACTGACAGTCACCAGGCGATGAATACAGGTATGTAATGTAGAAAGGGATTACATATCTGCAGTAGATGGTGTTCGCTTCGTCGGGGTATTTTTACCATTAGAATAGGTTTGGCAATTTGTATCTTTGGGCTTTAGCATAGGTTAGCGATTTGTCTGTAAGGTTATTAGTTCTAGGGACTTTAGTTATTTTTTTTTCCTAATCAGTAATGTATACAGTAATAATGATTATATGAAAGAAAAACAACCCCCATATATATATATATATATATATATATATATATATATATATATATATATATATATATATATATATATATATATATGTACTGGTGTATGTAGTGCTTATGAAAGTACATATATATATATATATATATATATATATATATATATATATATATATATATATATATATATATATACATATATATATATATATATATATATATATATATATATATATATATATATATATATATATATATATATATATATATATATATATATATATTGTTACGGAACAGGGAAAGACAATGTACACTTTAAGTGAGAATACTAAAAATCACTACTGTCCCGTAAAGTTCCAGGTTCAAAACAAAAGAGTTAGGTAAAATTACAAGTTAAAGTTTAATGCTCAAACTAACAACAAAACATTCAGGACTCATAAGGATAATGTAATGGCAAAAAACAGGTTAAGTATATGGTTAACTGCAATAGCCTCTATTAACACGAAATTAGCATGAGTAAATTTATCTAAGTCAGCCCTGATAAAACGAAAATACACTGGGTATTGCTCAGTTAATGCAAGATAAATTATTACAGATACAAAATAATATTAAAACTGGCTGACAAAATGAAACCTACATAAATTACAAAAAAAAATCACTAGGCCTAAGAATTAACCCTATGCTACACAGCACAAGAAAAAATGCAACAACAGTTATACTCAAATTACACAGCTGCTAGATGGTTGGAGACTTCCTGAACACTCACAATAATAATAACTGTACAGAGGAGGACAGAGATGGGAGCAAAATGAGGAGTAGATCAGAGGAGGACAGAGATGGGAGCAAAATGAGGAGTAGATCTAAGTGGCAATGATGCAGAGACTGAGCTCATTATATAGGGGCCGGCAGAGCTTGATACAACTTGTAAGAAGGACGCGCAAATGAAGCCATGGGGACAAAGAGTTGACAATCCCGCTCTGAACAACAGAAAAAGGACGACTTACTCTACTTTAATGGTAGAAGGGGGGAACTGAGGCAGAACACGCTCGTGATCAAACATGCAGCATACTGTGCGTTAAAATTTCACAAAGGATGATGAAATCATAGGCTATGTAACACCTCCCCACAAAGAAAAAGAAATTTACAAAGGAAATTTCTTATTACTCTAAAACAATCTGTCTAAAGTCTAGATAAGCAATCTGCAATGACATTTTCTTTCCCCTTGACATGTTGTATGTCTAATGAATACTCCTGAAGAAGTAGACTCCATCTTGTCAATCTCTGATTTTTATCTTTAAACTTACTAAGGAATTTCAGTTGGTTATGATCGGTATAAATGACTATGGGGTTAAAACCAGAATACAAATAAAATGAAAAATGCTGTAAACCCAAAATCAAGGCCAAAAGCTCTTTCTCAATAGTGGAGTAGTTCTTTTGAGGTGGAGTGAACTTCTTACTGTAATAAGATACAGGGTGTTCAATACCCTGATCATCCTCTTGCAGCAAAACAGCCCCAGCTTCTGTATCACTTGCATCAACAGCCATCTTAAAAGGCTTAGCAAAATTTGGAGTAGCGAGCACTGGCTGACTTAATAGAATAGCTTTAAGTTTGTTGAAAGAGGATTCACAGTTATCGGTCCAGACAAATTTAACTCCCTTTTTCAGTAGGTCTGTAAGTGGTGATACAAGAATAGAAAAGTTAAGAACAAATCTCCTGTAATAACCTACCATTCCCAAAAATCTTTGTATCTCCTTCCTACTTTTAGGTCTGGGAAGATCACTTATAACCTGAACCTTAGCTCCTGGTGGTGCAACATGTCCATCACCAATTACGTACCAAAGGTACTGAACTTTAGCTTGACCAAACTCACACTTTGATAAATTAGCTACAAGATTAGCATGAACCAAACGCTCAAGAAATTTACTGACATGGCATAGGTGATCTTTCCAGTTGTCACTGAAGATTAATACATCATCAATATAAACAACACACCCTGCCAAACCCTCTGTTACAACATTCATGAGCTTCTGAAATGTGGCTGGTGCATTCTTCATACCATATGGCATTACAGAACATGCAAAAGTCTTTCCTAGTGTTACAAAACATGAGATCTCCCTAGCACGTTCAGTCATAGGTACTTGCCAGTATCCCTTTAACAAATCAAACTTACTTATGTACCTAGCCTTTCCGATCTTGTCTATGCATTCTTCCACGCGAGGGAGAGGGTAAGTGTCTGTTTTGATTATCTGATTAACACGTCTGTAGTCGATGCAAAGCCGCTGTGACCCACCTGGCTTAGGGACTAGAGTGACAGGAGACCTCCACTTGCTCTGACATGGCTCAATCATCTTGTGGTCCAACAGGTAGCCAAGCTCCTTCTGGATGAGAGGAACTTTCACTGGGTTCACACGGTAAGGAGGCAAATTAATTGGCTTTGCGTCTCCAACATTGACATCATGCATCAACACAGTAGTTCTTCCTGCAGTGGCACGGAACACTTGCGGGTACTCCTGCAGTAATGCCGAAAACTCCTGCCTTTCCTCGGGAGGTAGGTGAGAAAGCTTAGTCTGGAGATCATTCATGATATCAGGATTCTTCCCCAAACTATCACTCAGGCTCATGCTGCATGGGAGAGCTTCACTTGTAGACTCGGGTGGAACAGCTACAGTGCAGACTGGATTATTTTCTTCCCGCCTGTGATATAACTTTAGCATGTTGATGTGACAAAGTTGCTTGTTCTTTCTACGATCTGGTGTGGCGATGACATAGTTGACATCACTGAGCATCTTCTCCACGAAATAAGGACCACTAAACTTGGCTTGAAGAGGTTGCCCATACACCGGTAGCAGAATCAAAACCTGATCTCCTGGCTGAAAGTGGCGTAACCTGGACTTCTTATCATACCAAGTCTTCATCTTCTCCTGAGCAGCTCCTAAATTCTCTCTCGCCAGCTGTAAAGCAGTAGCCAGCCATTCTTTGAACTTCATCACATACTCCAGCAGGTTGACGTCATCTTCCTCCGACAGCCAGCATTCCTTGAGAAGCTTAAGGGGTCCTCTTACTTCATGGCCAAACAGTATTTCAAAGGGTGAGAAGCCCAGTGATTCATTTGGACATTCTCTTGCGGCAAACACAACGAATGGAAGACCTTTTTCCCAGTCTTTCTGATGTTCCAAACAGTATTTCTTGAGCATCAATTTGAGTGTTTGATGATATCTCTCCAACGCTCCTTGGGTCTGGGGATGGTAAGCTGAAGACGTGATCTGGGTGATGCCCAACTCTTTCAGAGACTGCTTGAAAACATTTGACATGAAATTACTTCCCCGGTCTGACTGTACCTCCTTGGGCAGACCAAACTTTGTGAAGAACCCTAGCATTTCCTTAACCACGTTCTTTGCTGAGATATTTCTAAGTGGAATGGCTTCAGGATAACCAGTAGCCATATCAATCAGGGTCAACACATAAGAAAATCCTGAAGAAGTCTTAGGAAGAGGGCCCACAATATCCACCAACACACGGGTGAATGGCGCCTCAAAAGGAGGAATGGGAACTAGAGGTGCAACCTTTTCGGTCTGATTACACTTCCCCACAACTTGACAGGTGTGACAAGACTTACAATACCAGGAAACATCCCTGAAGATACCTGGCCAGTAGAAGTGTTTCAAAATGCGTGCCACAGTCTTCCTCACTCCAGGGTGTCCTGCCACACTGGAATCATGAGCCACTCTAATGATATCCTGCCTACAAAAACGAGGGATGACAACTTGATGTACAACCTCCCATTCACAGTCGGCTGATGCTGCTGGGGGTCTCCACTTCCTCATAAGTACTCCTGACTTTATATAATAACAAGTAGAAGCACCAGCTGACTCTTCCTCACTGCAAGCAGAGTTAGCTAGACCTTTCAACTCAGGGTCAGCAACCTGCAACTCAACCAACTCTTGACGAGACAAATTATCAACACTACGGGGTACTGCCTCATCTGGTGAGTGGTCCAAATTAGCAAGAAAAGTGTCAGATAGGATAACATCATCATCATCATTATTCTCTAAATCACCAGTAACTTTAGACTTAGCCCTAGTGACAGCACATGCAGGGAACACATCAGGGACATCACAATCCTGGGACGCAGCCACTGGCTCACTAGACAACTGAGGAGCTGGACACACTTGACTTCCACCAATATCATTTCCAAGTAAGAAAGTTACACCTGACATTGGGAGTGTCTTAACCAACCCAACCATAACGGAACCATTAACAAAACCAGACTCTAAATTCACTCTGCACAGAGGGACAGAGAAGTAATTATTCCCTACACCTTGTAAGATTACGGTTTCATCAGAGGAATTAACATTAGAGCCTAGAACACTGGTCAGCATAAGGGATTGACAAGCACCTGTATCACGATATATTTTAACTGATTTCCTGTCATTACTGTCCAGAGGACTGACAAAACCATCAGACAGGAAATTAGCACATGAACTCTTGAGAGTGTCACCCACGTTTCTGCTCAAAAGAGGAGCTCCATCATGAGAATTTAAGTTACCCCTCAAAGCAGGTTCAGTTAACTCAGTTAAAGAATTCTGGGAACACTCAAGAGTGGACACTAGACCAATTGACTGAATATTTAAAGGCTCCTTTTAGTTCACATCACGCTGTCTCCTGAAACATTTCTCCGTAGTATGACCAAGCTTACTACAATAAGTACATTTACTTTTCTGAAATCTAGAGGTGAAGCTGGTATTTACTTTCTGAGAAACATCATCTTTATTCTCTTTCCTGTTACCTGTACTCTGAGTAGAGGCAACGTACTTACTCTCAGCTTTCCCTTTTTCTCTAGAATATCTCTTGTGAGTGAGAACATATTCATCAGCTAAAACTGCAGCATCAGACAAATTATCTATTCTTTTCTCATCAAGATATAGGCTTACATCTTTATTAACACACCTTTTTAAGTCCTCCAGAAAAATCATCTGCTTAAATTTACCAAAATCAGAATCCACATTCTTAGAATTTAACCACTGCTCTAACAAATCTTCTTTGATTTTTGCATACTCAGCATGGGATTGCTTATCTTGCTTGTAAGTTGTCCTAAATTTTACTCTATAAGCTTCAGGAACAAGCTCATAGGCCTTAAGAATCAAGCTCTTAACTACATCATAATTATCAGATTGATCCTGAGGCAAAGATGCATAAGTTACTTGAGCTTTACCGGTGAGAACAGTTTGAAAGAGTACTGGCCAATACTCCTTGGGCCAGTTAAAACCTGTAGCTACCCTCTCAAACACCTGAAAATACTTTGTTAAATCAGATTCATTAAAAGGAGGGACAAGTTTACCATTTTTAGCCACATCAAAATCATCAGAGCTAGATGATCCAGTTCCACCTTGTTTCATGCGATACTCATGGACTGCCTGAATCCTGGCAAGTTCAATTTGTGCCTGTATCTGTGCCTCCTGAATACGAGCATTTGCCTGAAATTCAGCCTCCTTAGCTTTTGCCTCCTGCAGGGCTAGCTGTAACTTAGCTAATTCAATCTGCGTTTGCTCATTTGGAGGAGTTACATTAAACAAGCTTTCATTAATCATGTCAACAATTTGATCTTTAGAATGATGAGAGCGAACAGCAATTCCCAATTGTTGAGCAACAAGCTTAAGTTCATTCTTTGTTCTGTTTTCTACATCACACACTGTTTGCACATTTGACAAAAAATCTTTGGCTTCATCAAGTGTAGTAATAGTAGACATCATGAATAAGTAACAGTCACAAAATATCAAGCAATATCCTTATGATAATATCCTGAATATCCTGATGAGAGGTCGCCAAATTTATGTTACGGAACAGGGAAAGACAATGTACACTTTAAGTGAGAATACTAAAAATCACTACTGTCCCGTAAAGTTCCAGGTTCAAAACAAAAGAGTTAGGTAAAATTACAAGTTAAAGTTTGATGCTCAAACTAACAACAAAACATTCAGGACTCATAAGGATAATGTAATGGCAAAAAACAGGTTAAATATATGGTTAACTGCAATAGCCTCTATTAACACGAAACTAGCATGAGTAAATTTATCTAAGTCAGCCCTGATAAAACGAAAATACACTGGGTAATGCTCAGTTAATATAAGATAAATTATTACAAATACAAAATAATATTATAACTGGCTGACAAAATGAAACCTACATAAATTACAAAAAAAACTCACTAGGCCTAAGAATTAACCCTATGCACAAGAAAAAATGCAACAACAGTTATACTCAAATTACACAGCTGCTAGATGGTTGGAGACTTCCTGAACACTCACAATAATAATAACTGTACAGGGGAGGACAGAGATGTGAGCAAAATGAGGAGTAGATCTAAGTTGCAATGATGCAGAGACTGAGCTCATTATATAGGGGCCGGCAGAGCTTGATACAACTTGTAAGAAGGACGCGCAAATGAAGCCATGGGGACAAAGAGTTGACAATCCCGCTCTGAACAACAGAAAGGACGACTTACTCTACCATAACGGTAGAAGGGGGGAACTGAGGCAAAACACGCTCGTGATCAAACATGCAGCATACTGTGCGTTAAACTTACACAAAGGATGATGAAATCATAGGCTATGTAACAAAATATATATATATATATATATATATATATATATATGTACTGGTGTATGTACAGTTTGTATATGAAAGTGTGTTTGTAATATATATATATATATATATATATATATATATATATATATACGGCCTTAATGACCAGGGACTTCGGCCCCATTGGTCGATAGGCCAACAACAACAACAAAAAAATCCTTCTCTGCCTACCCAACGGCTTCCACAAACCAGCTCCCATGAAAGATGTGGAGTGTGGAAGTTGGTGGACACCAGAATCGAAGGAAGTGTACTGAGATGGTATTGTCATGTGGAGAGAATGGACAACAATAGAGCGGTGAAATAGGTATAGCTGAGCGAATTTGAAGGAGGAAGGAGGCGAGGTAGGCCAAGGAGAAGGAGGAGAGATATCGTGGATGAGTGTGTGAGGAAGAGAGGTTTGGAAGTCGGTGAGGCTAGGGAACTGACAAAAGATCGAGCTGGCTGGATGAATTTTGTGAGAAGTGCATGATCATGGATTTGGCACCCCTTTTTAACGTGGCAGTGTCCGGACTGACTCTATTGAATACGTTTCTGTGAAGCTACCGAATGTGGTGAATGTTTTTGGCGTATTCGATAGAGCCAGGATTCCAGGGGCTTGAGTAATGAAGGAATGGAAGCGTGGACCATTGGACTGGGCAAATTTGGGCTTTCTGGACTTTGCTACTCCTCACCCTACCCTAGGGTTGGAAAGGAGGTCCAGATGATGATATTGATGATGATGATGATTTTTCAACTCATTAAAACACTACTCTCTGCAACACTCATATATATATATATATATATATATATATATATATATATATATATATATATATATATATATATATATATATATACATACAGTAAACCCTCAAAGATCCGGACTATTTGGGGCTATAACCCTGTCCGGATCTCGATAAATCCGGATCTTCCAGTAATTATATAAATTTTCTCATATGAAGGAAAACTTATGGTGGTTTAGGTATAACTTAATGCAAAATAAAAATAAACAGTTATTTTTTTCATTCACCTTGCCAAGGTGTCACTTTCTGTTCTTCATCCTCGGGTTCTAGTGGGGATGCCTCTGACTTCTTAATCAGAGTCCACTCATAACGATCTTACGCTTCACTTGGGAACTGGGACCTGCACTTCCACTTCCACTTCCACCTGCCTTGGCAGCAAAACCACGAAGCTTGGCTTTGTTTCTCTTTATTTCATTGATTGCTTGTTTTGCAACACCATATTCCTCACTTAACCGAGAGACTGGTACACCCTTTTCTAATTTTTCTAGTAATTCAAGTTTTTCACTTATGGTTAGCTCCGTATGTTTGCGCTTTGGAGCCATGGTGGAAGAGTAAAGAAAGAAAACTGTGCTTTCACTCGGTCACTGTGTTCCCGTGACTCACACTCGGTCAACTGCCTCAGCTTATTGTCCCCTCAAGGCCGCATTCCCCCCCCTCCTCCCATTCACATGTGCGGGCCTCACAAAAGGATACCGAAGAACCGATAAAATTTAAATTAAATTTAATACAGTATAAAATTAATAGGATAGTATAATAATGTGTACAAATATTTTTTTCGTAAATTTTAATTAATAAATTGTGTATCTTGTAGCCTATGTTTTAAATTGAAAATTTGCCAAGAAATGGTCCGGATCTTGGCAAAATCCAGATCTTTGAAGTCCGGATCCTTGAGGGTTTACTGTATATATATATATATATATATATATATATATATATATATATATATATATATATATATATATATATATATATATGCAGAGACTTCATTTCACTGTGAAGATATGTATGCAACCTAACCACAGGAGACATGAAAGGAGTGACAGTGAGTACTTTCGTATATTACATATTGAGACAGAGTGAGACAGAAACGTAAAGGGTAGAGGTCTTTTATGCACACCCGCAGCAGGTAGTGGCACACAGAACAATGGATGACCTGAATTTTTACCTGCGGTTCAACTTATGATCACCTGCAGCAGGGAGTGGAACACAACAAAGGATGACCTGAATCTAAAAATGCACGTGGCAAAGGAGGAGGGAGTAGGAGGGGAGGAAAGGGGAGTGGGAGGGAGGGGGAAGGGGGAGGGAGGAGGGGAAGGGGGAAGGGGAGAGGGGGGAGGGAGGAGGGGATAAATACTGCTGCTTAACTTAAGACCTAGAGGATTAATGCTTGGTGTGTCCCACTACACCACCACGAGATGACAGGGAACAATCACTTGTTAGTCTGGGGGATACTGCTTTAAAATTAATTCAGTTAACAATTTATCACACTTAAAATGACCATAGCTCATGTGTACATTCTTTTGATAGGTGCCAGAAATTAGACAAGATTCTATTACATTTCTTTCATCTAAGCTTTTTGATCTTGCTAGAATCTTGGAGCCTGTCCTGTCAATATGGTGATCACTGGATGTTTTGTGCTGAAATAAACCACTACTCTGTTGGGCTGTCCTTACACTGTATTTATGTTGTGAGATTCTAGTTTCCAAATCTTTTCCAGATTGTCCTATGTAAAATTTGTTACAGCTTTTACACGGGATTTTGTAAACAACGCCTGAATTACTGAAAGTGCTGTTCTTGATGAGGTTTTTTTTGATGGTGTTCTCATATTTGAATACTACTTGTACATTGAGTTTCCTCAGTATGTGAACAACATCAAGAAAATTTTCATGGAAGGGGAGGACAAGGATTCTTTGAATGATCTGGCGATCTGGCTTATTAGTTTTCCCTTCAAGGAATCGTTTCTTGGCTGTATTGTGGCACTGAGTTAGTATGCTTTGTGGATATTTTAGCTTCTTTCCAATACTCTGAATCATTTTTAGTTCATCATCTAAAAATTCTGGGTCTGAAATTCTATATGCTCTTTGGTACAGTAGCCCAAGAAAGTTCTGCGACAAATATTAACGTATCTGGTAACTCTGGCATTCAACCTAAACTGCCACACTCGTTTCATGCACAATTCCTCCATTTCCACGTTCATCATTCAGTGTTGTCAATGTTCTTAAACTGAAACGTGTGAATCTTGGAGAGTCGACTCATGTCAGCTCAGACTTAGACTAAGGGTGATACAAAATTGTTATTGATCATTACACACTCTGCGTTCCTTCACAGGGTTCAGTAGTGACATTATTATGTTATAAGTTCGAGTTAAAAGGGCACCATTGATTATCTGTATTAGTTACTCGCTGTCAGCTTCATATATATAGATTTAGCTTTATGGAGCTTGACATATCTTGTTATACCCAAGAAAACACACACACACACACACACACGTTTATTGATTAAAATAACTGGTAAAATCAGATCCAGGTGTCGTAACACTGTAGGTTTATCAGTTCAGCACTTAATTAGTAGACGAGAAAGGGAGATAAGGGGCGCCATGTTACGGATTCGTGTTCAGATGGTTTTCACTGAAAAAAAGCGAACGTATAAATGAACCAAAATGATGAGAGTGCTGGAGACGTAGTCGTGATCACACCCCACCATCAGCCCAGCCTGCAAGACATCGAGCGTCACGCTGCAAAGATTGCTCTCCGTGGAAAGATTGTCGGAATAAGCAAGAGTGGGATGTCAGCCGACGACATTGCGGGGCAAGTTGGAGTGCACAGATCAACTGTTTACCGGTGGCTGAACAGGTGGGAGGAAGAGGGTGAAGTAACTGACCATCATAGGCGAGGAGCGAGAAGAAAGACTACGGCAGAGCAGGACCAGCAACTAAGACTTTACATTGATAACCACCTATTCTCTAACGCTGAAGAAGCAAAGCGACATTTGCAACTATACGTGTCTACAGAAACAATCCGCACACGACTGAAGAAGATGGGCTATCGACATAGATCACCAGCAGTGAATCCAAAATTAATGGAAAGGCATAAACAGTTGCGGCTCACTTTCGCTCACCGATTTGCAGATCAGGACCTTGATTACTGGGGAAGAGTCGTATTCTCAGACGAGAAGACCTTCAGCTCCACCACACATGGACGACTACACTGCTGGAGGCCAAACAATACGGGGTATTTAACATAATTGTGTACTGTACTATAATTAAGATTATGCAAATAGATAGGGAAATGACAAGAGCCACTGTGTTAATGTCTAAATCATAATGTAAAAATATAAGTAGGGAAGAAAAACCCAACCATATTTTATTTATCTCAATTTTTACCATAGGTGTTCACGGAACTCCTTATGCCCTTAATGTCATCATATGTTTAGGCTGACCCTTGGTTATTAACCACGCACTCCAGTAAGGTTAATAGCCGCTGGGATATTATACGATGTGAATATCTTTCCTATTGGCCAGGCTTTATCACTTGTCTTTGGCAATTTTTCTTTCAGATATGATCCTGAACATGTCTACGAGGAGGCACGCAGTGGGCACGTTACCTGGAACGTTTGGGGTTGGATTTGTCTGTATGGAGTTGGGGAGGTCACAAGGATCGAAGAAAGGTTTACAGCTGAATAATACTTAGAAATCCTAGATGAGGTTATGCTGCCTACGGTTCGTGCTATGGCCCTCCCCTATCCAGAAACTATCATTTTCATGCAGGACAACTGCCCCATCCACACAGGCAGGGTGGTGAGACAATGGTTTCAGGAGCAACGTCGCCTCGAGCTACTGCCATTGCCTCCCAACAGCCCTGATTTGAACCCAATTGAAAAAATGTGGGCCATTATCGTCAATGTTTGGGAGCCCACCAACGAGAGGACATCAGATCAACTGTGGCGTCATGTGCAGACAGAGTGGGAGGTTCTAAAAACGAAGCCCCAAGTCAATCACAATCATGTGGAGTCTATGCCTAGACGTCTTCGGACCGTGATAGACGGTAATGGTGGCTGGACCAAATACTGATATTCTACTATAAATTATTTCTCTGTTATTGTTTTGAGCTGAGGCATTGTTTGTTTAATTTGTTATTGTGGTCAAACACTATTTTGTTGTGTTCCTTCTATAGAGGGATGGGTCTAAATAAAACAAGGCTTCCTGTTTTGTTGTATTTACTGTTTTGTTTTATTTCCTTTTTTGTTTTTTTGTTCATGAGCACTAATCTGTGTCTATAATACGCATGAATATGATGTAGTATTGTAATGTTTTCAGTGTGGTCGAGAAGATAGATGACGGACCTAACATTTTGCTGTTAACGATAATACACAACCTCTGCCATTATCATGCAGGAACAGAAATCAATATTCCTAGATGAACGTATACCATAAACATACTAAAAAGTTATAGATTATGTTTCACGCTACCGAATTTTCTCAGAAATTATGTCATGCTGCATAAAGCTAAATCTATATATATGAAGCTGACAGCGAGTAACTAATACAGATAATCAATGGTGCCCTTTTAACTCGAAGTTATAACATAATAATGTCATTACTGAAGCCTGTGAAGCAACGCAGACTGTGTAATGATCAATGACAATTTTGTATCACCCTTAGTCTAAATCTGAGCTGACATGAGTCGACCCTCCAAGATTCACACGTTTCAATTTAAGAATATTGACAACACCGAATGATGAACGTGGAAGTGGAGGAGGTATGCATGGAACGAGTGTGGTAGTTTAAGTCGGATGCCAGAGTTACCAGATACGTTAATATTTGTCGCAGAACTTTCTTGGGCTACTGTACATGGATATGAACACAGATCTTTTTACATTAATATGATGGTTTGAATAGTAATGAACATATGACATAATATTTGTAGGTTTTCTGTATACCTTAGTCTTCAAAACATTTTGGTCCCTGATAACTTCTACATCCAAAAATGGCAATTCATTATCCATTTCCATCTCATGAGTAAACTTAATCGATGGAACTAACGAATTAAATTGCAGGAGAAATTCATCAATGGCAAGACTGTTAGGCCAGAAGCACAGGATATCATCAACATATCGGAGCCAAACTATGTTTTTCTCCTTTATGGAGGTCAGTAAATGTTTCTCAAAGTATTCCACGTAAATATTTGCCCCAACTGGGGAGAGGGGATAACCTATGGCCATACCAAATTTTTGTGTGATGATGTTTCTCAGGAAGTAAATACCAGCTCGACCTCTAGATTTCAGAAAAGTAAATGTACTTATTGCAGTAAGCTTGGTCATACTACGGAGAAATGTTTCAGGAGACAGCGTGTTGTGAACAAAAAGGAGTCTTTAAATATTCAGTCAACTGGCTTAGTTTCCACGCTTGAGAGTTCCCAGAATTCTTTAACCGAGTTAACTGAACCTGCTTTGAGGGGTAAATTAAATTCTCATGATGAAGCTCCTTTTTTGAGTAGTAACGTGGGTGACACTCTAAAGAGTTCATGTGCTAATTTCCTGTCTGATGGTTTTGTCAGTCCTCTGGACAGTAATGACAGGAAATCAGTTAAAATATATCCTGATACAGGTCCTTGCCAGTCCCTTATGCTGATCAGTGTTCTAGGCTCTGATGTTAATTCCTCTGATGAAACTGAAATCTTACAAGGTGTAGGGAATAATTACTTCTCTGTCCCTCTGTGCAGAGTGAATTTAGAGTCTGGTTTTGTTAATGGTTCCGTTATGGTTGGGTTGGTTGAGACACTCCCAATGTCAGGTGTAACTTTCTTACTTGGAAATGATATTGGTGGAAGTCAAGTGTGTCCAGCTCCTCAGTTGTCTAGTGAACCAGTGACTGCGACCCAGGATTGTGATGTCCCTGATGTATTCTCTGCATGTGCTGTCACTAGGGCTAAGTCTAAAGTTACTGGTGACTTAGAGGATAATGATGATGATGATGTTATCCTATCTGACACTTTTCTTGCTAATTTGGACCACTCACCAGATGAGGCAGTACCCCGTAGTGCTGATAATTTGTCTCGTCAAGAGGTGGTTGAGTTGCAGGTTGCTGACCCTGAGTTGAAAGGTCTAGCTAACTCTGCTTGTAGTGAGGAAGAGTCAGCTGGTGCTTCTACTTGTTATTATATAAAGTCAGGAGTACTTATGAGGAAGTGGAGACCTCCAACAGCATCAGCCGACTGTGAATGGGAGGTTGTACATCAAGTTGTCATCCCTTTTGTTTGTAGGCAGGATATCATTAGAGTGGCTCATGATTCCAGTTTGGCAGGACACCTTGGAGTGAGGAAGACTGTGGCACGCATTTTGAAGCACTTCTACTGGCCAGGTAGATTCAGAGATGTTTCCTGGTATTGTAAGTCTTGTCACACCTGTCAAGTTGTGGGGAAGTGTAATCAGACCGAAAAGGTTGCACCTCTAGTTCCCATTCCTCCTTTTGAGGCGCCATTCACCCGTGTGTTGGTGGATATTGTGGGCCCTCTTCCTAAGACTTCTTCAGGATTTTCTTATGTGTTGACCCTGATTGATATGGCTACTGGTTATCCTGAAGCCATTCCACTTAAAAATATCTCAGCAAAGAACGTGGTTAAGGAAATGCTAGGGTTCTTCACCAAGTTTGGTCTGCCCAAGGAGGTACAGTCAGACTGGGGAAGTAATTTCATGTCAAATGTTTTCAAGCAGTCTCTGAAAGAGCTGGGCATCACCCAGATCACGTCTTCAGCTTACCATCCCCAGACCCAAGGAGCATTGGAGAGATATCATGAAACACTCAAATCGATGCTCAGGAAATACTGCTTGGAACATCAGAAAGATTGGGATAAAGGTCTTCCATTCGTTGTATTTGCCGCAAGAGAATCTCCAAATGAATCACTGGGTTCTCACCCTTTGAACTACTGTTTGGCCATGAAGTAAGAGGACCCCTTAAGCTACTCAAGGAATGCTGGCTGTCAGAGGAAGATGACGTCAACCTGCTGGAGTATGTGATGAAGTTCAAAGAACGGCTATCCACTGCTCTATAGCTGGCGAGAGAGAAGTTAGGAGCTGCTCAGAAGATTAAGACTTGGTATGATAAGAAGTCAGGTTACGCCACTTTCAGCCAGGAGATCAGGTTTTGATTCTGCTACCAGTGCATAGGCAACCTCTTCAAGCCAAGTTTAGTGGTCCTTATTTCGTGGAGAAGAAACTCAGTGATGTTAACTATGTCACTGCCACACGAGCTCGTAGAACAAGCAACTTTGTCACATCAACATGCTAAAGTTATATCACAGGTGGGACGAAAATAACCCAGTCTGCACTGTAGCTGTTCCACCCGATTCTGCAAGTGAAGCTCTCCCACGCAGTATGAGCCTGATTGACAGTTTGGGGAAGAATGCTGATATCATGAATGATCTCCAGACTAAGCTTTCTCATCTAGCTCCCGAGGAAAGGCAGGAGTTTTCGGCATTACTGCAGGAGTACCCGCAAGTGTTCCGTGACACTCCAGGAAGAACCACTGTGTTGATGCATGATGTCGATGTTGGAGACGCAAAGCCAATTAAACTGCCTTCTTACCGTGTGAACCCAGTGAAAGTTCCTCTCATCCAGAAGGAGCTTGGCTACCTGTTGGACCACAAGATGATTGAGCCCTGTCAGAGTGAGTGGAGTTCTCCTGTCACTCTAGTACCTAAGCCAGGTGGGTCACAGCGGCTTTGCATCGACTACAGACGTGTTAATCAGATAACCAAAACAGACACCTACCCTCTCCCTCGCGTGGAGGGTTGCATAGACAAGATCGGAAAGGCTAGGTACATAAGTAAATTTGATTTGTTAAAGGGATACTGACAAATACCTATGACTGAACGTGCTAGGGAGATCTCATGTTTTGTAACACTAGGAAAGACTTTTGCATGTTCTGTAATGCCATATGGTATGAAGAATGCACCAGCCACTTTTCAGAAGCTCATGAATGTTGTAACAGAGGGTTTGGCAGGGTGTGTTGTTTATATTGATGGTGTATTATCGGAAAGGCTAGGTACATAAGTAAATTTGATTTGTTAAAGGGATATTGGCAAGTACCTATGACTGAACGTGCTAGGGAGATCTCATGTTTTTTAACACTAGGAAAGATTTTTGCATGTTCTGTAATGCCATATGGTATGAAGAATGCACCAGCCACTTTTCAGAAGCTCATGAATGTTGTAACAGAGGGTTTGGCAGGGTGTGTTGTTTATATTGATGATGTATTAATCTTCAGTGACAACTGGAAAGATCACCTATGCCATGTCAGTAAATTTCTTGAGCGTTTGGTTCAGGCTAATCTTGTAGCTAATTTATCAAAGTGTGAGTTTGGTCAAGCTAAAGTTCAGTACCTTGGGTACGTAATTGGTGATGGACACGTTGCACCACCAGGAGCTAAGGTTCAGGTTATAAGTGATCTTGCCAGACCTAAAAGTAGGAAAGAGCTACAAAGATTTTTGGGAATGGTAGGTTATTACAGGAGATTTGTTCTTAACTTTTCAATTCTTGTATCACCACTTACAGATCTACTGAAAAAGGGAGTTAAATTTGTCTGGGCCGATAACTGTGAATCCTCTTTCAGCAAACTTAAAGCTATCCTATTAAGTCAGCCAGTGCTCGCTACTAAAAATTTTGCTAAGCCTTTTAAGATGGCTGTTGACGCAAGTGATATGGGAGCTGGGGCTGTTTTGATGCAAGAGGATGATCAGGGCATTGAACACCCTGTATCTTATTACAGTAAGAAGTTCACTCCACCTCAAAAGAACTATTCAACTATTGAGAAAGAGCTTTTGGCCTTGATTTTGGGTTTACAGCATTTTTCATTTTATTTGTGTTCTGGTTTTGACTCCATAGTCATTTATACCGATCATAACCCACTGAAATTCCTTAGCAAGTTTAAAGATAAAAATCAGAGATTGACAAGATGGAGTCTACTTCTTCAGGAGTATTCATTAGACATACAACATGTCAAGGGGAAAGAAAATGTTATTGCAGATTGCTTATCTAGACTTTAGACAGATTGTTTTAGAGTAATAAGAAATTTTTCTTTGTAAATTTCTTTTTTTCTTTGTGGGGAGGTGTTACATAGCCTATGATTTCATCATCTCTTGTATAATTCTAACATGATACAGTTTTCTTCATGATTGCATCATCCTTTGTATGATCCTAATGTACAGTATGTTGCATGTTTGTTCACGATTCGCCACGTGGCTTCCATAGTGACCAGGCTTGCATTTTCTACCTCACTCCCCCCTTCTCCCCCTTATAGTAGAGTAAGTCGTTCTTTCTGTTGTTCAGAGCAGGATTGTCAACTTTTCGTCCCCTATGCCTTCATTTGTGCGTCCTTCTTACAAGTTGAATCAAGCTCTGCCGGCCCCCTATATAATGAGCTCAGTCTCTGCATTAGCAGCCACTTAGATCTACTCATTCTGTTCACATCTCTGTCCTCCCCTGTACAATATATTATTATTTTTGTGAGTGCTCAGGAAGTCTCCAGCCATCTAGCTGCTGTATAATTTGAGTATAAGTGTTATTTCCATTTTTCTTGTATTGTATAGCCTAAAGCGTTAATTCGTAAGCCTGGTAAAGTTTTTATGATTCATATTGGTTCCATACTGTCAGCCAGTATTAGTAATATTTTGTATCTGTAATAATATTACATCTTGCTTTAACTCAGCATTATCCGGTTTTCTTATTTTATCAGGGCTGACTTAGATAAATTTGCTCTTGCTTAATTCGTGTTAATAGAGGCTATTGCAGTTAACCATATATGTAACTTGTTTTGCCATTACATTATCCTTATGAGTCCTAAATATTTAGTTGTTAGTTTGAGCATTAAACTTTAACTTGTAATTTTACCTAGGTCTTTTGTTTTGAACCTGGAACTTTGCGGGACAGTAGTGATTTTAGTATTCTCACTTGAAGTGTTCATTATCTCTCTCTGTTCTGTAACATTAATTTGGCGACCTCTTATCAGGATATTCAGGATATTATCATAAGGATATTGCTTGATATTTTGTGACTGTGATTTATTCATGATGTCTACTATTACTACTCTTGATGAAGCCAAAGATTTTTTGTCAAATATGCAAACAGTGTGTGATGTAAAAAGCAGAAAAAAGAATGAAATTAAGCTTGTTGCTCAACAATTGGGAATTGTTGTTCGCTCTCATCAATCTAAAGATCAAATTGTTGGCATGATTAATACAAGCTTGTTTAATGTAACTCCTCGAGATGAGCAAACACAGATTGAAATAGCTAAGTTTCAGCTAATCCTGCAGGAGGCTCGTGCTAAGGAGGCTGAGTTTCAGGCACGTGTTAAGGAGGCTGAGTCTCAGGCTCGTATTCAGAAGGCACAGGCACAGGCTCAGGCACAAATTGAACTTGCTAGGATTCAGGCAGACCATGAGTATCACATGAAACAAGGTGGAACTGGATCATCTAGCTCTGATGATTTTGATGTGGCTAAAAATGTTAAACTTGTCCCTCCTTTTAATGAATCTGATTTAACAAAGTATTTTCAGTTGTTTGAGAGGGTAGCTACAGGTTTTAATTGGCCCAAAAAGTATTGGCCAGTAATCCTTCAAACTGTTCTCACCGGTAAAGCTGAAGTAACTTATGCATCTTTGCCTCAGGATCAATCTGATAATTATGATGTAGTTAAGAGCTTGATTCTTAAGACCTATGAGCTTGTTCCTGAAGCCTATAGAGTAAAATTTAGGCAACTTATAAGCAAGATAAAGCAATCCCATGTTGAGTATGCAAAAACCAAAGAAGATCTGTTAGAGCAGTGGTTAAATTCAAAGAATGTAAATTCTGATTTTGAAAAATTTAAGCAGATGATTTTGCTGGAGGACTTCAAAAGGTGTATTAATAAAGATGTAAGCCTATATCTTGATGAGAAAAGAATAGATAATTTGTCCGATGCTGCAGTTTTAGCTGATGACTATGTTCTCACTAACAAAAGATATTCTAAAGAAAAAAGGAAAGCTGAGAGTAAGTACGTTGCCTCTACTCAGAGTACAGGTAACAGGAAAGAGAATAAAGATGATGTTTCTCAGGAAGTAAATACCAGCTTCACCTCTAGATTTCAGAAAAGTAAATTTACTTATTGTAGTAAGCTTGGTCATACTACGGAGAAATGTTTCAGGAGACAGCGTGATGTGAACAAAAAGGAGTCTTTCAATATTCAGTCAATTGGTCTAGTGTCCACCCTTGAGAGTTCCCAGAATTCTTTAACCGAGTTAACTGAACCTGCTTTGAGGGGTAAATTAAATTCTCATCATGAAGCTCCTCTTTTGAGCAGTAACGTGGGTGACACTCTCAAGAGTTCATGTGCTAATTTCCTGTCTGATGGTTTTGTCAGTCCTCTGGACAGTAATGACAGGAAATCAGTTAAAATATATGGTGATACAGGTGCTTGCCAATCCCTTATGCTGACCAGTGTTCTAGGCTCTGATGTTAATTCCTCTGATGCAACTGTAATCTTACAAGGTGTAGGGAATAATTACTTCTCTGTCCCTCTGTGCAGAGTGAATTTAGAGTCTGGTTTTGTTAATGGCTCCGTTATGGTTGGGTTGGTTGAGACACTCCCAATGTCAGGTGTAACTTTCTTACTTGGAAATGATATTGGTGGAAGTCAAGTGTGTCCAGCTCCTCAGTTGTCTAGTGAAGCAGTGACTGTGACCCAGGATTGTGATGTCCCTGATGTATTCTCTGCATGTGCTGTCACTAGGGCTAAGTCTAAAGTTACTGGTGACTTAGGGGATAATGATGATGATGATGTTATCCTAGCTGACACTTTTCTTGCTAATTTGGACCACTCACCAGATGAGGCAGTACCCCGTAGTGTTGATAATTTGTCTCGTCAAGAGTTGGTCGAGTTGCAGGTTGCTGACCCTGAGTTGAAAGGTCTACCTAACTCTGCTTGCAGTGAGGAAGAGTCAGCTGGTGCTTCTACTTGTTATTATATAAAGTCAGGAGTACTTATGAGGAAGTGGAGACCCCCAACAGCATCAGCCGACTGTGAATGGGAGGTTGTACATCAAGTTGTCATCCCTTGTGTTTGTAGGCAGGATATCATTAGAGTGGCTCATGATTCCAGTTTGGCAGGACACCTTGGAGTGAGGAAGACTGGCACGCATTTTGAAGCACTTCTACTCTCCAGGTAGATTCAGAGATGTTTCCTGGTATTGTAAGTCTTGTCACACCTGTCAAGTTGTGGGGAAGTGTAATCAGACCGAAAAGGTTGCACCTCTAGTTCCCATTCCTCCTTTTGAGGCGCCATTCACCCGTGTGTTGGTGTATATTGTGGGCCCTCTTCCTAAGACTTCTTCAGGAATTTCTTATGTGTTGACCCTGATTGATATGGCTACTGGTTATCCTGAAGCCATTCCACTTAAAAATATCTCAGCAAAGAACGTGGTTAAGGAAATGCTAGGGTTCTTCACCAAGTTTGGTCTGCCCAATGAGGTACAATCAGACCGGGGAAGTAATTTCATGTCAAATGTTTTCAAGCAGTCTCTGAAAGAGTTGGGCATCACCCAGATCACGTCTTCAGCTTACCATCCCCAGACCCAAGGAGCACTGGAGAGATATCATGAAACACTCAAATCGATGCTCAGGAAATACTGTTTGGAACATCAGAAAGATTGGGATAAAGGTCTTCCATTCGTTGTATATGCCGCAAGAGAATCTCCAAATGAATCACTGGGCTTCTCACCCTTTGAACTACTGTTTGCCCTTGAAGTAAGAGGACCCCTTAAGTTACTCAAGGAATGCTGGCTGTCGGAGGAAGATGACGTCAACCTGCTGGAGTATGTGATGAAGTTCAAAGAACGCCTGTCCACTGCTCTACAGCTGGCGAGAGAGAATTTAGGAGATGCTCAGGAGAAGATAAAGACTTGGTATGATAAGAAGTCCAGGTTACGCCACTTTCAGCCAGGAGATGAGGTTTTGATTCTGCTACCAGTGCATGGGCAACCTCTTCAAGCCAAGTTTAGTGGTCCTTATTTCGTGGAGAAGAAACTCAGTGATGTCAACTATGTCATTGCCACACCAGATCGTAGAACAAGCAACTTTGTCACATCAACATGCTAAAGTTAAATCACAGGTGGGACGAAAATAACCCAGTTTGCATTGTAGCTGTTCCACCCGATTCTGCAAGTGAAGCTCTCCCACGCAGTATGAGCCTGAATGACAGTTTGGGGAAGAATCCTGATATCATGAATGATCTCCAGACTAAGCTTTTTCATCTAGCTCCCGAGGAAAGGTAGGAGTTTTCGGCATTACTGCAGGAGTACCCGCAAGTGTTCCGTGACACTCCAGGAAGAACCACTGTGTTGATGCATGATGTCGATGTTGGAGACGGAAAGCCAATTAAACTGCCTCCTTACCGTGTGAACCCAGTGAAAGTTCCTCTCATCCAGAAGTAGCTTGGCTACCTGTTGGACCACAAGATAATTGAGCCCTGTCAGAGCGAGTGGAGTTCTCCTGTCACTCTAGTCCCTAAGCCAGGTGGGTCACAGCGGCTTTGCATCGACTACAGACGTGTTAATCAGATAACCAAAACAGACACCTACCCTCTCCCTCGCGTGGAGGGTTGCATAGACAAGATCGGAAAGGCTAGGTACATAAGTAAATTTGATTTGTTAAAGGGATACTGACAAATACCTATGACTGAACGTGCTAGGGAGATCTCATGTTTTGTAACACTAGGAAAGACTTTTGCATGTTCTGTAATGCCATATGGTATGAAGAATGCACCAGCCACTTTTCAGAAGCTCATGAATGTTGTAACAGAGGGTTTGGCAGGGTGTGTTGTTTATATTGATGGTGTATTATCGGAAAGGCTAGGTACATAAGTAAATTTGATTTGTTAAAGGGATATTGGCAAGTACCTATGACTGAACGTGCTAGGGAGATCTCATGTTTTTTAACACTAGGAAAGATTTTTGCATGTTCTGTAATGCCATATGGTATGAAGAATGCACCAGCCACTTTTCAGAAGCTCATGAATGTTGTAACAGAGGGTTTGGCAGGGTGTGTTGTTTATATTGATGATGTATTAATCTTCAGTGACAACTGGAAAGATCACCTATGCCATGTCAGTAAATTTCTTGAGCGTTTGGTTCAGGCTAATCTTGTAGCTAATTTATCAAAGTGTGAGTTTGGTCAAGCTAAAGTTCAGTACCTTGGGTACGTAATTGGTGATGGACACGTTGCACCACCAGGAGCTAAGGTTCAGGTTATAAGTGATCTTGCCAGACCTAAAAGTAGGAAAGAGCTACAAAGATTTTTGGGAATGGTAGGTTATTACAGGAGATTTGTTCTTAACTTTTCAATTCTTGTATCACCACTTACAGATCTACTGAAAAAGGGAGTTAAATTTGTCTGGGCCGATAACTGTGAATCCTCTTTCAGCAAACTTAAAGCTATCCTATTAAGTCAGCCAGTGCTCGCTACTAAAAATTTTGCTAAGCCTTTTAAGATGGCTGTTGACGCAAGTGATATGGGAGCTGGGGCTGTTTTGATGCAAGAGGATGATCAGGGTTTTGAACACCCTGTATCTTATTACAGTAAGAAATTCACTCCACCTCAAAAGAACTATTCAACTATTGAGAAAGAGCTTTTGGCCTTGATTTTGAGTTTACAGCATTTTTTCATTTTATTTAAGTTCTGGTTTTGACCCCATAGTCATTTATACCGATCATAACTCAGTGAAATTCCTTAGTAAGTTTAAAGATAAAAATCAGAGATTGACAAGATGGAGTCTACTTCTTCAGGAGTATTCATTAGACATACAACATGTCAAGGGGAAAGAAAATGTTATTGCAGATTGCTTATCTAGACTTTAGACAGATTGTTTTAGAGTAATAAGAAATTTCCTTTGTAAATTTCTTTTTCTTTGTGGGGAGGTGTTACATAGCCTATGATTTCATCATCTCTTGTATAATTCTAACATGATACAGTTTTCTTCATGATTGCATCATCCTTTGTATGATCCTAATGTACAGTATGTTGCATGTTTGTTCACGATTCGCCACGTGGCTTCCATAGTGACCAGGCTTGCATTTTCTACCTCACTCCCCCCTTCTCCCCCTTATAGTAGAGTAAGTCGTTCTTTCTGTTGTTCAGAGCAGGATTGTCAACTTTTCGTCCCCTATGCCTTCATTTGTGCGTCCTTCTTACAAGTTGAATCAAGCTCTGCCGGCCCCCTATATAATGAGCTCAGTCTCTGCATTAGCAGCCACTTAGATCTACTCATTCTGTTCACATCTCTGTCCTCCCCTGTACAATATATTATTATTTTTGTGAGTGCTCAGGAAGTCTCCAGCCATCTAGCTGCTGTATAATTTGAGTATAAGTGTTATTTCCATTTTTCTTGTATTGTATAGCCTAAAGCGTTAATTCGTAAGCCTGGTAAAGTTTTTATGATTCATATTGGTTCCATACTGTCAGCCAGTATTAGTAATATTTTGTATCTGTAATAATATTACATCTTGCTTTAACTCAGCATTATCCGGTTTTCTTATTTTATCAGGGCTGACTTAGATAAATTTGCTCTTGCTTAATTCGTGTTAATAGAGGCTATTGCAGTTAACCATATATGTAACTTGTTTTGCCATTACATTATCCTTATGAGTCCTAAATATTTAGTTGTTAGTTTGAGCATTAAACTTTAACTTGTAATTTTACCTAGGTCTTTTGTTTTGAACCTGGAACTTTGCGGGACAGTAGTGATTTTAGTATTACTCACTTGAAGTGTTCATTATCTCTCTCTGTTCTGTAACATTAATTTGGCGACCTCTTATCAGGATATTCAGGATATTATCATAAGGATATTGCTTGATATTTTGTGACTGTGATTTATTCATGATGTCTACTATTACTACTCTTGATGAAGCCAAAGATTTTTTGTCAAATATGCAAACAGTGTGTGATGTAAAAAGCAGAAAAAAGAATGAAATTAAGCTTGTTGCTCAACAATTGGGAATTGTTGTTCGCTCTCATCAATCTAAAGATCAAATTGTTGGCATGATTAATACAAGCTTGTTTAATGTAACTCCTCGAGATGAGCAAACACAGATTGAAATAGCTAAGTTTCAGCTAATCCTGCAGGAGGCTCGTGCTAAGGAGGCTGAGTTTCAGGCACGTGTTAAGGAGGCTGAGTCTCAGGCTCGTATTCAGGAGGCACAGGCACAGGCTCAGGCACAAATTGAACTTGCTAGGATTCAGGCAGACCATGAGTATCACATGAAACAAGGTGGAACTGGATCATCTAGCTCTGATGATTTTGATGTGGCTAAAAATGTTAAACTTGTCCCTCCTTTTTAATGAATCTGATTTAACAAAGTATTTTCAGTTGTTTGAGAGGGTAGCTACAGGTTTTAATTGGCCCAAAAAGTATTGGCCAGTAATCCTTCAAACTGTTCTCACCGGTAAAGCTGAAGTAACTTATGCATCTTTGCCTCAGGATCAATCTGATAATTATGATGTAGTTAAGAGCTTGATTCTTAAGACCTATGAAGCTTGTTCCTGAAGCCTATAGAGTAAAATTTAGGCAACTTATAAGCAAGATAAAGCAATCCCATGTTGAGTATGCAAAAACCAAAGAAGATCTGTTAGAGCAGTGGTTAAATTCAAAGAATGTAAATTCTGATTTTGAAAAATTTAAGCAGATGATTTTGCTGGAGGACTTCAAAAGGTGTATTAATAAAGATGTAAGCCTATATCTTGATGAGAAAAGAATAGATAATTTGTCCGATGCTGCAGTTTTAGCTGATGACTATGTTCTCACTAACAAAAGATATTCTAAAGAAAAAAGGAAAGCTGAGAGTAAGTACGTTGCCTCTACTCAGAGTACAGGTAACAGGAAAGAGAATAAAGATGATGTTTCTCAGGAAGTAAATACCAGCTTCACCTCTAGATTTCAGAAAAGTAAATTTACTTATTGTAGTAAGCTTGGTCATACTACGGAGAAATGTTTCAGGAGACAGCGTGATGTGAACAAAAAGGAGTCTTTCAATATTCAGTCAATTGGTCCTAGTGTCCACCCTTGAGAGTTCCCAGAATTCTTTAACCGAGTTAACTGAACCTGCTTTGAGGGGTAAATTAAATTCTCATCATGAAGCTCCTCTTTTGAGCAGTAACGTGGGTGACACTCTCAAGAGTTCATGCCTGCTAATTTCCTGTCTGATGGTTTTGTCAGTCCTCTGGACAGTAATGACAGGAAATCAGTTAAAATATATGGTGATACAGATGCTTGCCAATCCCTTATGCTGACCAGTGTTCTAGGCTCTGATGTTAATTCCTCTGATGCAACTGTAATCTTACAAGGTGTAGGGAATAATTACTTCTCTGTCCCTCTGTGCAGAGTGAATTTAGAGTCTGGTTTTGTTAATGGCTCCCGTTATGGTTGGGTTGGTTGAGACACTCCCAATGTCAGGTGTAACTTTCTTACTTGGAAATGATATTGGTGGAAGTCAAGTGTGTCCAGCTCCTCAGTTGTCTAGTGAAGCAGTGACTGTGACCCAGGATTGTGATGTCCCTGATGTATTCTCTGCATGTGCTGTCACTAGGGCTAAGTCTAAAGTTACTGGTGACTTAGGGGATAATGATGATGATGATGTTATCCTAGCTGACACTTTTCTTGCTAATTTGGACCACTCACCAGATGAGGCAGTACCCCGTAGTGTTGATAATTTGTCTCGTCAAGAGTTGGTCGAGTTGCAGGTTGCTGACCCTGAGTTGAAAGGTCTACCTAACTCTGCTTGCAGTGAGGAAGAGTCAGCTGGTGCTTCTACTTGTTATTATATAAAGTCAGGAGTACTTATGAGGAAGTGGAGACCCCCAACAGCATCAGCCGACTGTGAATGGGAGGTTGTACATCAAGTTGTCATCCCTTGTGTTTGTAGGCAGGATATCATTAGAGTGGCTCATGATTCCAGTTTGGCAGGACACCTTGGAGTGAGGAAGACTGGCACGCATTTTGAAGCACTTCTACTCTCCAGGTAGATTCAGAGATGTTTCCTGGTATTGTAAGTCTTGTCACACCTGTCAAGTTGTGGGGAAGTGTAATCAGACCGAAAAGGTTGCACCTCTAGTTCCCATTCCTCCTTTTGAGGCGCCATTCACCCGTGTGTTGGTGTATATTGTGGGCCCTCTTCCTAAGACTTCTTCAGGAATTTCTTATGTGTTGACCCTGATTGATATGGCTACTGGTTATCCTGAAGCCATTCCACTTAAAAATATCTCAGCAAAGAACGTGGTTAAGGAAATGCTAGGGTTCTTCACCAAGTTTGGTCTGCCCAATGAGGTACAATCAGACCGGGAAGTAATTTCATGTCAAATGTTTTCAAGCAGTCTCTGAAAGAGTTGGGCATCACCCAGATCACGTCTTCAGCTTACCATCCCCAGACCCAAGGAGCACTGGAGAGATATCATGAAACACTCAAATCGATGCTCAGGAAATACTGTTTGGAACATCAGAAAGATTGGGATAAAGGTCTTCCATTCGTTGTATATGCCGCAAGAGAATCTCCAAATGAATCACTGGGCTTCTCACCCTTTGAACTACTGTTTGCCCTTGAAGTAAGAGGACCCCTTAAGTTACTCAAGGAATGCTGGCTGTCGGAGGAAGATGACGTCAACCTGCTGGAGTATGTGATGAAGTTCAAAGAACGCCTGTCCACTGCTCTACAGCTGGCGAGAGAGAATTTAGGAGATGCTCAGGAGAAGATAAAGACTTGGTATGATAAGAAGTCCAGGTTACGCCACTTTCAGCCAGGAGATGAGGTTTTGATTCTGCTACCAGTGCATGGGCAACCTCTTCAAGCCAAGTTTAGTGGTCCTTATTTCGTGGAGAAGAAACTCAGTGATGTCAACTATGTCATTGCCACACCAGATCGTAGAACAAGCAACTTTGTCACATCAACATGCTAAAGTTAAATCACAGGTGGGACGAAAATAACCCAGTTTGCATTGTAGCTGTTCCACCCGATTCTGCAAGTGAAGCTCTCCCACGCAGTATGAGCCTGAATGACAGTTTGGGGAAGAATCCTGATATCATGAATGATCTCCAGACTAAGCTTTTTCATCTAGCTCCCGAGGAAAGGTAGGAGTTTTCGGCATTACTGCAGGAGTACCCGCAAGTGTTCCGTGACACTCCAGGAAGAACCACTGTGTTGATGCATGATGTCGATGTTGGAGACGGAAAGCCAATTAAACTGCCTCCTTACCGTGTGAACCCAGTGAAAGTTCCTCTCATCCAGAAGTAGCTTGGCTACCTGTTGGACCACAAGATAATTGAGCCCTGTCAGAGCGAGTGGAGTTCTCCTGTCACTCTAGTCCCTAAGCCAGGTGGGTCACAGCGGCTTTGCATCGACTACAGACGTGTTAATCAGATAACCAAAACAGACACCTACCCTCTCCCTCGCGTGGAGGGTTGCATAGACAAGATCGGAAAGGCTAGGTACATAAGTAAATTTGATTTGTTAAAGGGATACTGACAAATACCTATGACTGAACGTGCTAGGGAGATCTCATGTTTTGTAACACTAGGAAAGACTTTTGCATGTTCTGTAATGCCATATGGTATGAAGAATGCACCAGCCACTTTTCAGAAGCTCATGAATGTTGTAACAGAGGGTTTGGCAGGGTGTGTTGTTTATATTGATGGTGTATTATCGGAAAGGCTAGGTACATAAGTAAATTTGATTTGTTAAAGGGATATTGGCAAGTACCTATGACTGAACGTGCTAGGGAGATCTCATGTTTTTTAACACTAGGAAAGATTTTTGCATGTTCTGTAATGCCATATGGTATGAAGAATGCACCAGCCACTTTTCAGAAGCTCATGAATGTTGTAACAGAGGGTTTGGCAGGGTGTGTTGTTTATATTGATGATGTATTAATCTTCAGTGACAACTGGAAAGATCACCTATGCCATGTCAGTAAATTTCTTGAGCGTTTGGTTCAGGCTAATCTTGTAGCTAATTTATCAAAGTGTGAGTTTGGTCAAGCTAAAGTTCAGTACCTTGGGTACGTAATTGGTGATGGACACGTTGCACCACCAGGAGCTAAGGTTCAGGTTATAAGTGATCTTGCCAGACCTAAAAGTAGGAAAGAGCTACAAAGATTTTTGGGAATGGTAGGTTATTACAGGAGATTTGTTCTTAACTTTTCAATTCTTGTATCACCACTTACAGATCTACTGAAAAAGGGAGTTAAATTTGTCTGGGCCGATAACTGTGAATCCTCTTTCAGCAAACTTAAAGCTATCCTATTAAGTCAGCCAGTGCTCGCTACTAAAAATTTTGCTAAGCCTTTTAAGATGGCTGTTGACGCAAGTGATATGGGAGCTGGGGCTGTTTTGATGCAAGAGGATGATCAGGGCATTGAACACCCTGTATCTTATTACAGTAAGAAGTTCACTCCACCTCAAAAGAACTATTCAACTATTGAGAAAGAGCTTTTGGCCTTGATTTTGGGTTTACAGCATTTTTCATTTTATTTGTGTTCTGGTTTTGACTCCATAGTCATTTATACCGATCATAACCCACTGAAATTCCTTAGCAAGTTTAAAGATAAAAATCAGAGATTGACAAGATGGAGTCTACTTCTTCAGGAGTATTCATTAGACATACAACATGTCAAGGGGAAAGAAAATGTTATTGCAGATTGCTTATCTAGACTTTAGACAGATTGTTTTAGAGTAATAAGAAATTTCCTTTGTAAATTTCTTTTTCTTTGTGGGGAGGTGTTACATAGCCTATGATTTCATCATCTCTTGTATAATTCTAACATGATACAGTTTTCTTCATGATTGCATCATCCTTTGTATGATCCTAATGTACAGTATGTTGCATGTTTGTTCACGATTCGCCACGTGGCTTCCATAGTGACCAGGCTTGCATTTTCTACCTCACTCCCCCCTTCTCCCCCTTATAGTAGAGTAAGTCGTTCTTTCTGTTGTTCAGAGCAGGATTGTCAACTTTTCGTCCCCTATGCCTTCATTTGTGCGTCCTTCTTACAAGTTGAATCAAGCTCTGCCGGCCCCCTATATAATGAGCTCAGTCTCTGCATTAGCAGCCACTTAGATCTACTCATTCTGTTCACATCTCTGTCCTCCCCTGTACAATATATTATTATTTTTGTGAGTGCTCAGGAAGTCTCCAGCCATCTAGCTGCTGTATAATTTGAGTATAAGTGTTATTTCCATTTTTCTTGTATTGTATAGCCTAAAGCGTTAATTCGTAAGCCTGGTAAAGTTTTTATGATTCATATTGGTTCCATACTGTCAGCCAGTATTAGTAATATTTTGTATCTGTAATAATATTACATCTTGCTTTAACTCAGCATTATCCGGTTTTCTTATTTTATCAGGGCTGACTTAGATAAATTTGCTCTTGCTTAATTCGTGTTAATAGAGGCTATTGCAGTTAACCATATATGTAACTTGTTTTGCCATTACATTATCCTTATGAGTCCTAAATATTTAGTTGTTAGTTTGAGCATTAAACTTTAACTTGTAATTTTACCTAGGTCTTTTGTTTTGAACCTGGAACTTTGCGGGACAGTAGTGATTTTAGTATTCTCACTTGAAGTGTTCATTATCTCTCTCTGTTCTGTAACATTAATTTGGCGACCTCTTATCAGGATATTCAGGATATTATCATAAGGATATTGCTTGATATTTTGTGACTGTGATTTATTCATGATGTCTACTATTACTACTCTTGATGAAGCCAAAGATTTTTGTCAAATATGCAAACAGTGTGTGATGTAAAAAGCAGAAAAAGAATGAAATTAAGCTTGTTGCTCAACAATTGGGAATTGTTGTTCGCTCTCATCAATCTAAAGATCAAATTGTTGGCATGATTAATACAAGCTTGTTTAATGTAACTCCTCGAGATGAGCAAACACAGATTGAAATAGCTAAGTTTCAGCTAATCCTGCAGGAGGCTCGTGCTAAGGAGGCTGAGTTTCAGGCACGTGTTAAGGAGGCTGAGTCTCAGGCTCGTATTCAGGAGGCACAGGCACAGGCTCAGGCACAAATTGAACTTGCTAGGATTCAGGCAGACCATGAGTATCACATGAAACAAGGTGGAACTGGATCATCTAGCTCTGATGATTTTGATGTGGCTAAAAATGTTAAACTTGTCCCTCCTTTTAATGAATCTGATTTAACAAAGTATTTTCAGTTGTTTGAGAGGGTAGCTACAGGTTTTAATTGGCCCAAAAAGTATTGGCCAGTAATCCTTCAAACTGTTCTCACCGGTAAAGCTGAAGTAACTTATGCATCTTTGCCTCAGGATCAATCTGATAATTATGATGTAGTTAAGAGCTTGATTCTTAAGACCTATGAGCTTGTTCCTGAAGCCTATAGAGTAAAATTTAGGCAACTTATAAGCAAGATAAAGCAATCCCATGTTGAGTATGCAAAAACCAAAGAAGATCTGTTAGAGCAGTGGTTAAATTCAAAGAATGTAAATTCTGATTTTGAAAAATTTAAGCAGATGATTTTGCTGGAGGACTTCAAAAGGTGTATTAATAAAGATGTAAGCCTATATCTTGATGAGAAAAGAATAGATAATTTGTCCGATGCTGCAGTTTTAGCTGATGACTATGTTCTCACTAACAAAAGATATTCTAAAGAAAAAGGAAAGCTGAGAGTAAGTACGTTGCCTCTACTCAGAGTACAGGTAACAGGAAAGAGAATAAAGATGATGTTTCTCAGGAAGTAAATACCAGCTTCACCTCTAGATTTCAGAAAAGTAAATTTACTTATTGTAGTAAGCTTGGTCATACTACGGAGAAATGTTTCAGGAGACAGCGTGATGTGAACAAAAAGGAGTCTTTCAATATTCAGTCAATTGGTCTAGTGTCCACCCTTGAGAGTTCCCAGAATTCTTTAACCGAGTTAACTGAACCTGCTTTGAGGGGTAAATTAAATTCTCATCATGAAGCTCCTCTTTTGAGCAGTAACGTGGGTGACACTCTCAAGAGTTCATGTGCTAATTTCCTGTCTGATGGTTTTGTCAGTCCTCTGGACAGTAATGACAGGAAATCAGTTAAAATATATGGTGATACAGATGCTTGCCAATCCCTTATGCTGACCAGTGTTCTAGGCTCTGATGTTAATTCCTCTGATGCAACTGTAATCTTACAAGGTGTAGGGAATAATTACTTCTCTGTCCCTCTGTGCAGAGTGAATTTAGAGTCTGGTTTTGTTAATGGCTCCGTTATGGTTGGGTTGGTTGAGACACTCCCAATGTCAGGTGTAACTTTCTTACTTGGAAATGATATTGGTGGAAGTCAAGTGTGTCCAGCTCCTCAGTTGTCTAGTGAAGCAGTGACTGTGACCCAGGATTGTGATGTCCCTGATGTATTCTCTGCATGTGCTGTCACTAGGGCTAAGTCTAAAGTTACTGGTGACTTAGGGGATAATGATGATGATGATGTTATCCTAGCTGACACTTTTCTTGCTAATTTGGACCACTCACCAGATGAGGCAGTACCCCGTAGTGTTGATAATTTGTCTCGTCAAGAGTTGGTCGAGTTGCAGGTTGCTGACCCTGAGTTGAAAGGTCTACCTAACTCTGCTTGCAGTGAGGAAGAGTCAGCTGGTGCTTCTACTTGTTATTATATAAAGTCAGGAGTACTTATGAGGAAGTGGAGACCCCCAACAGCATCAGCCGACTGTGAATGGGAGGTTGTACATCAAGTTGTCATCCCTTGTGTTTGTAGGCAGGATATCATTAGAGTGGCTCATGATTCCAGTTTGGCAGGACACCTTGGAGTGAGGAAGACTGGCACGCATTTTTGAAGCACTTCTACTCTCCAGGTAGATTCAGAGATGTTTCCTGGTATTGTAAGTCTTGTCACACCTGTCAAGTTGTGGGGAAGTGTAATCAGACCGAAAAGGTTGCACCTCTAGTTCCCATTCCTCCTTTTGAGGCGCCATTCACCCGTGTGTTGGTGTATATTGTGGGCCCTCTTCCTAAGACTTCTTCAGGAATTTCTTATGTGTTGACCCTGATTGATATGGCTACTGGTTATCCTGAAGCCATTCCACTTAAAAATATCTCAGCAAAGAACGTGGTTAAGGAAATGCTAGGGTTCTTCACCAAGTTTGGTCTGCCCAATGAGGTACAATCAGACCGGGAAGTAATTTCATGTCAAATGTTTTCAAGCAGTCTCTGAAAGAGTTGGGCATCACCCAGATCACGTCTTCAGCTTACCATCCCCAGACCCAAGGAGCACTGGAGAGATATCATGAAACACTCAAATCGATGCTCAGGAAATACTGTTTGGAACATCAGAAAGATTGGGATAAAGGTCTTCCATTCGTTGTATATGCCGCAAGAGAATCTCCAAATGAATCACTGGGCTTCTCACCCTTTGAACTACTGTTTGCCCTTGAAGTAAGAGGACCCCTTAAGTTACTCAAGGAATGCTGGCTGTCGGAGGAAGATGACGTCAACCTGCTGGAGTATGTGATGAAGTTCAAAGAACGCCTGTCCACTGCTCTACAGCTGGCGAGAGAGAATTTAGGAGATGCTCAGGAGAAGATAAAGACTTGGTATGATAAGAAGTCCAGGTTACGCCACTTTCAGCCAGGAGATGAGGTTTTGATTCTGCTACCAGTGCATGGGCAACCTCTTCAAGCCAAGTTTAGTGGTCCTTATTTCGTGGAGAAGAAACTCAGTGATGTCAACTATGTCATTGCCACACCAGATCGTAGAACAAGCAACTTTGTCACATCAACATGCTAAAGTTAAATCACAGGTGGGACGAAAATAACCCAGTTTGCATTGTAGCTGTTCCACCCGATTCTGCAAGTGAAGCTCTCCCACGCAGTATGAGCCTGAATGACAGTTTGGGGAAGAATCCTGATATCATGAATGATCTCCAGACTAAGCTTTTTCATCTAGCTCCCGAGGAAAGGTAGGAGTTTTCGGCATTACTGCAGGAGTACCCGCAAGTGTTCCGTGACACTCCAGGAAGAACCACTGTGTTGATGCATGATGTCGATGTTGGAGACGGAAAGCCAATTAAACTGCCTCCTTACCGTGTGAACCCAGTGAAAGTTCCTCTCATCCAGAAGTAGCTTGGCTACCTGTTGGACCACAAGATAATTGAGCCCTGTCAGAGCGAGTGGAGTTCTCCTGTCACTCTAGTCCCTAAGCCAGGTGGGTCACAGCGGCTTTGCATCGACTACAGACGTATTAATCAGATAACCAAAACAGACACCTACCCTCTCCGTCGCGTGGAAGATTGCTTAGACAAGATCGGAAAGGCTAGGTACATAAGTAAATTTGATTTGTTAAAGGGATACTGGCAAGTACCTATGACTGAACGTGCTAGGGAGATCTCATGTTTTGTAACACTAGGAAAGACTTTTGCATGTTCTGTAATGCCATATGGTATGAAGAATGCACGAGCCACTTTTCAGAAGCTCATGAATGTTGTAACAGAGGGTTTGGCGGGGTTTGTTGTTTATATTGATGATGTATTAATCTTCATGGACTTGGAGAAAGCTTATGACAGAATAGATAGGCAAGGTATGTGGAAGGTATTAAGAATATATGGAGTGGAGGGGAAATTGTTGAGTGCTGTGAAGAGTATGTACGAGGGAGCTAGGGCTACAGTGCGAGTGCATGGTGAGCTGAGTGAGTTCTTTGATCTCAATGTGGGACTGAAACAGGGGTGTGTGATGTCTCCATGGCTGTTTAATATATATATGGATGGGGTTGTAAAGGAGGTGCAAGGTAGGGCAGTGGATGTGGGGGTGGCCCTAATGAATGAGGGTGAGATTTGGAAGCTTCCGGTGTTGCTGTTTGCTGATGATACAGTATTGTTGAGTGAAGATGAATGGGAGTTGCAAGGTTTTTTGAATGAATTTGGGACAATGTGTAGGAGGAGGAAGCTGAAAGTTAATGTAAACAAAAGTAAAGTTATGGTGTTTGAGAGGAATGAAGTCACAGAGTGTGCAGTGAGGTTGGATGGTGAGGATATGGAGAATGTGAGTGCATTCAAGTACTTAGGTAGTGTGATGAGTAAGGACGGAACTTTGGGGGATGAAGTACGTGAAAGGGTACAGCAGGGAAGAAAGGTTGTTGGTACACTGAAAACAGTGATGAGAAATAGGGAGGTGAGTATGGAAGTTAAGAAGTCACTGCATGATGGTATTGTGATCCCTACCCTGACGTATGGAAGCGAGGTGTGGACCTTGCAAGAGGGGAACAAGTCAAGAGTGAGAGCAGTGGAAATGAGTTACTTGAGAGGAGCATGTGGAGTGACGTGGAGGGACAGGTTGACGAATGAAGAAGTGAAGGAACGTTGTGGGGTAGATGTGGATGTGGTTGAAAAGATTAGGAGAAATACACTGAGGTGGTTTGGACATGTGGAGAGAATGGAGAATGAAAGACTGACTAAGAGGGTGTATGTAGGTGAGGTGGAGGGAGGGAGAGGGAGGGGTAGACCGAGGATGAGGTGGAGGGATGGAGTTGAGAGGTATATGAGGGAGGGGGGGGTGAGTTGGGGGGAGGGGAGTCAAATGGTGGGTGACAGGATGACTTGGAGGCGTTTTGTCTGCGGCCACCCTTTGCAGGATTAGGGCGTCGGGCTATAGATAGATAGATAGGTTAATCTTCAGTGACAACTGGAAAGATCATCTATGCCATGTCAGTAAATTTCTTGAGCGTTTGGTTCAGGCTAATCTTGTAGCTAATTTATCAAAGTGTGAGTTTGGTCAAGCTAAAGTTCAGTACCTTGAGTACATAATTGGTGATGGACACGTTGCACCACCAGGAGCTAAGGTTCAGGTTATAAGAGATCTTGCCAGACCTAAAAGTAGGAAAGAGCTACAAAGATTTTTGGGAATGGTAGGTTATTAAAGGAGATTTGTTCTTAACTTTTCAATTCTTGTATCACCACTTACAGACCTACTGAAAAAGGGAGTTAAATTTGTCTGGGCCGATAACTGTGAATCCTCTTTCAGCAAACTTAAAGCTATCCTATTAAGTCAGCCAGTGCTCGCTACTCCAAATTTTGCTAAGCCTTTTAAGATGGCTGTTGACGCAAGTGATATGGGAGCTGGGGCTGTTTTGCTGCAAGAGGATGATCAGGGTATTGAACACCCTGTATCTTATTACAGTAAGAAGTTCACTCCACCTCAAAAGAACTATTCAACTATTGAGAAAGAGCTTTTGGCCTTGATTTTGGGTTTACAGCATTTTTCATTTTATTTGTGTTCTGGTTTTGACCCCATAGTCATTTATATATACCGATCATAACCCACTGAAATTCCTTAGTAAGTTTAAAGATAAAAATCAGAGATTGACAAGATGGAGTCTACTTCTTCAGAAGTATTGATTAGACATACAACATGTCAAGGGGAAAGAAAATGTTATTGCAGATTGCTTATCTAGACTTTAGACAGATTGTTTTAGAGTAATAAGAAATTTCCTTTTTAATTTCTTTTTCTTTGTGGGGAGGTGTTACATAGCCTATGATTTCATCATCTCTTGTATAATTCTAACATGATACAGTTTTGTTCATGATTGCATCATCCTTTGTATGATCCTAATGTACAGTATGTTGCATGTTTGTTCACGATTCGCCACGTGGCTTCCATAGTGACCAGGCTTGCGTGTTCTACCTCACTCCCCCCTTCTCCCCCTTATAGTAGAGTAAGTCGTTCTTTCTGTTGTTCAGAGCAGGATTGTCAACTCTTCGTCCCCTATGCCTTCATTTGCGCGTCCTTCTTACAAGTTGAATCAAGCTCTGCCGGTCCCCTATATAATGAGCTCAGTCTCTGCATTAGCGGCCACTTAGATCTACTCCTCATTCTGTTCACATCTCTGTCCTCCCCTGTACAGTATATTATTATTTTTGTGAGTGCTCAGGAAGTCTCCAGCCATCTAGCTGCTGTATAATTTGAGAATAAGTGTTATTACCATTTTTCTTGTATTGTATAGCCTAAGGCGTTAATTCGTAAGCCTGGTAAAGTTTTTATGATTCATATAAGTTCCATACTGTCAGCCAGTATTAGTAATATTTTGTATCTGTAATAATAGTATATCTTGCTTTAACTCAGCATTATCCGGTTTTCTCATTTTATCAGGGCTGACTTAGATAAAATTGTTCTTGCTAAATTCTTGTTAATAGAGGCTTTTGCAGTCAATCATATATGTATCTTGTTTTGCCAATACATTATCCTTATGAGTCCTGAATGTCTAGTTGTTCGTTTGAGCATTAAACTTTAACTTGTAATTTTACCTAGGTCTTTTGCTTTGAACACGGAACTTTGCGGGCCAGTAGTGATATTAGTATTCTCACATGAAGTGTTCATTATCTCTCTCTGTTCCGTAACAATATATATATATATATATATATATATATATATATATATATATATATATATATATATATATATATATATATATATATATATATATATATTTTATTATATATCTATCTATCTATATCTATCTATCTATCTATCTATCTATATATATATATATATATATATATATATATATATATATATATATATATATATATATATATATATATATATATATATATGTGTGTGTGTGTGTGTGTGTGTTACAGCTGCGCGAAGCTTGCATGAGGGAATGATAGTGCCAGATGAAACATATGAATGTGAGACTATGGTGTGGCATGAAAATAAAAAGTCAAGAGCAAGAGCAATGGAGTTGGGACTCCTGAGGAATGTATGTGGAGTACAGAGGGCGGATAGGATACGAAATAATGTGATTTGCGAAAGGTGTGGAGCGAGGAAGTCAGTGGACACCAGAATCGAAGAGAGTGTGCTGAGATGGTATAATCATGTGGAGAGAATGGATAACAATAAAATGGTGAAAAAGGTATATGTGAGCGAATTTGAAGGAGGGAGCAGGCGAGGTAGGCCAAGGAAAAGGTGGAGAGATATGGTGGATGACTGTGTGAGGAGGAGAGGTTTGAAAGTTGGTGAGGTTAGGGAACTGACAAAAGATCGGGCTGGCTGGATGAATGTTGTGAGAAGTGCATGATCAGGGATTTGGCACCCCTTTTTAACGTGGCAGCGTCCAGACTGACTCTATTGAATACGTTTCTGTGAAGCTACGGAATGTGGTGAATGTTTTTGGCGTATCCGATAGAGCCAGGATTCCGGGGGTTTGAGTAATGAGTGAATGGAAGTGTGGACCATTGGACTTGGCAAATTTGGGCTCTCTGGACGTTGCTACTCTTCACCCTGCCCTAGGGTTGGAAAGGAGGTCCAGATGATGATAATGATGATGATGGTGATGATGATGATGATTTTTCCACTCATTAAAAACCCCTGCTCTCTGCAGACTCCTGGTCATCCTCCTTTCGGGACTTTGGCGAATACTTTGCCATTGCACTTGACATCTCAAAGGCTTTCGATCGGGTCTGGCATAAATCTTTAATTTCCAAACTGCCCTCCTACGGTTTCTATCCTTCTATCTGTGCCTTCATCGCTAGCTTCCTTTCTGGTCGTTCTATAGCCGCTGTTGTAGACGCCCATCGTTCTTCTCCTAGATCTATCAACAGTGGTGTTCCTCAGGGCTCTGTCCTATCACCAACTCTCTTCCTTTTATTCATCAATGATCTTCTAAGCTGTACATCTAACCCTATCCACTCATATGCTGATGACTCCACCCTTCACCTTTCCATTCGGTTCCCGCAACGCCCATCTCAACAGTTACTTCAAGAAACAAGGGATGAGGCTATGGCACACCTAATGTCTGACTTGGCTTGTATCTCTGACTGGGGTAAAAATAATCTTGTTGTCTTTAATGCATCTAAGACTCAGTTCTTACACCTATCAACCCGACAAAATCTTCCACAGGTATACCCACTAATGTTTAATAATATTCAGCTTAATCCTGCATCATCTTTGAACATGCTTGTGGTTTCATTTACTCGGGACTTATCTTGGAAAGATCATATTACATCTCTTGTAAAATCTGCTTCCAAGAGATTGGGTGTGCTAAGCCGACTCCGCTCTTTCTTTACCCCTGCACAATTGTTGACTCTATACAGGGGTTTTATCCGCCCCTGTGTGGAGTAGAACTCTCATGTGTGGGGAGGCTCCCCACATACAGCTCTTCTCAATAGGGTGGAGTCAAAGGCTTTTCGTCTCATTAACTCTCCTCCTCTTACTGACTCCCTTCAACCTCTATCTCTTCGCCGCACTGTTGCATCTTTATCTCTTTTCTATCGCTACTTTAATGGTCACTGCTCCTCTGAACTGTCTGCTTGCATTCCTCCACCTCTACGATGGGCGCGTAGCACCCGTCTGGCAGCAAACTCTAATCCCTTTTCTGTCCAATTCTCTAATGCAAGAGTTAACCGTTACTCCCAGTCATTCATTTATGCAACAGGTCAGCTCTGGAACTGTCTTCCTTTGTCTGTATTTCCTGCTGCCTATGATCTCCAGACTTTCAAATGCAGTGTGTCCAGGCATCTCAAAATGATCGGATCTTGAATTTGGCTCTCTATTGTATTTTGTTTTTCTCTTGGAGGGAACTGTTACTGCGGGCTCATGGACTTTGGTTCCTTCTTCCTCGCATATATATATATATATATATATATATATATATATATATATAAATATATATATATATATATATATATATATATATATATATATACATATACAGTAAACCCTCAAAGATCCGTACTAATTGGGGCTATAACCCTGTCCGGATCTCGATAAATCCGGATCTTCCAGAAATTATATAAATTTTCTCATATGAAAGAAAACTTATGGTGGTTTAGGTATAACTTAATGCAAAATAAAAATAAACAGTTATTTTTTATATTCACCTTGCCAAGGTGTCACTTTCTGTTGTTCATCCTCGGGTTCTAGTGGGGGTGCCTCTGACTTCTTAATCAGAGTCCACTCATAACGATCTTACGCTTCACTTGGGAACTGGGACCTGCACTTCCACTTCCACTTCCACCTGCCTTGGCAGCAAAACCACGAAGCTTGGCTTTGTTTCTCTTTATATCATTGATTGCTTGTTTTGCAACACCATATTCCTCACTTAACCGAGACACTGGTACACCCTTTTCTAATTTTTCTAGTAATTCAAGTTTTTCACCTATGGTTAGCTCCGTATGTTTGCGCTTTGGAGCCATGGTGGAAGAGTAAAGAAAGAAAACTGTGCTTTCACTCGGTCACTGTGTTCCCGTGACTCACACTCGGTCAACTGCCTCAGCTCATTGTCCCCTCAAGGCCGCATTCCCCCCCCCCATTCACATGTGCGGGCCTCACAAAAGGATACCGAAGAACCGATAAAATTTAAATTAAATTTAATACAGTATAAAATTAATAGGATAGTATAATAATGTGTACAAATATTTTTTTCGTAAATTTTAATTAATAAATTGTGTATCTTGTAGCCTATGTTTTAAATTGAAAATTTGCCAAGAAATGGTCCGGATCTTCGCAAAATCCAGATCTTTGAAGTCCGGATCCTTGAGGGTTTACTGTATATATATATATATATATATATATATATATATATATATATATATATACATACATACATATATATATATATATATATATATATATATATATATATATATATGCAGAGACTTCATTTCACCGTGAAGATATGTATGCAAACTAACCACAGGAGAAATGAAAGGAGTGACAGTGAGTACTTTCGTATATTACATATTCAGACAGAGTGAGACAGAAACGTAAAGGGTAGAGGTCTTTTATGCACACCCGCAGCAGGTAGTGGCACACAGAACAATGGATGACCTGAATTTTTACCTGCGGTTCAACTTATGGTCACCTGCAGCAGGGAGTGGAACACAACAAAGGATGACCTGAATCTAAAAATGCACGTGACAAAGGAGGAGGGAGTAGGAGGGGAGGAAAGGGGAGTGGAAGGGAGGGGGAAGGGGGAGGGAGGAGGGGAAGGGGGAAGGGGAGAGGGGGGAGGGAGGAGGGGATAAATACTGCTGCTTAACTTAAGACCTAGAGGATTAATGCTTGGTGTGTCCCACTACACCACCACGAGATGACAGGGAACAATCACTTGTTAGTCTGGGGGATACTGCTTTAAAATTAATTCAGTTAACAATTTATCACACTTAAAATGACCATAGCTCATGTTTACATTCTTTTGATAGGTGCCAGAAATTAGACAAGATTCTATTACATTTCTTTCATCTAAGCTTTTTGATCTTGCTAGAATCTTGGAGCCTGTCCTGTCAATATGGTGATCACTGGATGCTTTGTGCTGAAATAAACCACTACTCTGTTGGGCTGTCCTTACACTGTATTTATGTTGTGAGATTCTAGTTTCCAAATCTTTTCCAGATTGTCCTATGTAAAATTTGTTACAGCTTTTACACGGGATTTTGTAAACAACGCCTGAATTACTGAAAGGGCTGTTCTTGATGAGGTTTTTTTTTTTTTATGGTGTTCTCATATTTGAATACTACTTATACATTGAGTTTCCTCAGTATGTGAACAACATCAAGAAAATTTTCATGGAAGGGGAGGACAAGGGTTCTTTGAATGTTCTGGCGATCTGGCTTATTAGTTTTCCCTTCAAGGAATCGTTTCTTGGCTGTATTGTGGCACTGAGTTAGTATGCTTTGTGGATATTTTAGCTTCTTTCCAATACTCTGAATCATTTTTAGTTCATCATCTAAAAATTCTGGGTCTGAAATTCTATATGCTCTTAGGTACAGTAGCCCAAGAAAGTTCTGCGACAAATATTAACGTATCTGGTAACTCTGGCATCCGACTTAAACTACCACACTCGTTCCATGCATAATTCCTCCATTTCCATGTTCATCATTCAGTGTTGTCAATGTTCTTAAACTGAAACGTGTGAATCTTGGAGAGTCGACTCATGTCAGCTCAGACTTAGACTAAGGGTGATACAAAATTGTTATTGATCATTACACAGTCTGCGTTGCTTCACAGGGTTCAGTAGTGACATTATTATGTTATAAGTTCGAGTTAAGAGGGCACCATTGATTATCTGTATTAGTTACTCGCTGTCAGCTTCATATATATAGATTTAGCTTTATGGAGCTTGACATATCTTGTTATACCCAAGAAAACACACACACACACACACACACACACACACACACACACACACACACACACACAAACACACGTTTATTGATTAAAATAACTGGTAAAATCAGAGCCAGGTGTCGTAACACTGTAGGTTTATCAGTTCAGCACTTAATTAGTAGACGAGGAAGGGAGATAAGGGGCGCCATGTTACGGATTCGTGTTCAGATGGTTTTCACTGAAAAAAAGCGAACGTATAAATGAACCAAAATGATGAGAGTGCTGGAGACGTAGTCGTGATCACACCCCACCATCACGCCCGGCCTGCAAGACATCGAGCGTCACGCTGCGAAGATTGCTCTCCGTGGCAAGATTGTCGGAATGAGCAAGAGTGGGATGTCAGCCGACGACATTGCGGGGCAAGTTGGAGTGCACAGATCAACTGTTTACCGGTGGCTGAACAGGTGGGAGGAAGAGGGTGAAGTAACTGACCATCATAGGCGAGGAGCAAGAAGAAAGACTACGGCAGAGCAGGACCAGCAACTAAGACTTTACATTGATAACCACCCATTCTCTAACGCTGAAGAAGCAAAGCGACATTTGCAACTATACGTGTCTACAGAAACAATACGCACACGACTGAAGGAGATGGGCTATCGACATAGATCACCAGCAGTGAATCCAAAATTAACGGAAAGGCATAAACAGTTGCGGCTCGATTTCGCTCACCGATTTGCAGATCAGGACCTTGATTACTGGGAAGAGTCGTATTCTCAGACGAGAAGACCTTCAGCTCCACCACACATGGACGACTACGCTGCTGGAGGTCAAACAATACGAGGTATTTAACATAATTGTGTACTGTACTATAATTAAGACTATGCAAATAGATAGGGAAATGACAAGAGCCACTGTGTTAATGTCTAAATCATAATGCAAAAATATAAGTAGGGAAGAAAAACCCAACCATATTTTGTTTATCTCAATTTTTACCATAGGTGTTCACGGAACTCCTTATGCCCTTAATGTCATCATATGTTTAGGCTGACCCTTGGTTATTAACCACGCACTCCAGTAAAGTTAATAGCCGCTGGGATGTTATACAATAAGTGAATATCTTTCCTATTGGCCAGGCTTTATCACTTGTCTTTGACAATTTTTCTTTCAGATATGATCCTGAACATGTCTACGAGGAGGCACGCAGTGGGCACGTTACCTGGAACGTTTGGGGTTGGATTTGTCTGTATGGAGTTGGGGAGGTCACAAGGATCGAAGGAAGGTTTACAGCTGAATAATACTTAGAAATCCTAGATGAGGTTATGCTGCCTACGGTTCGTGCTATGGCCCTCCCCTATCCAGAAACTATCATTTTCATGCAGGACAACTGCCCCATCCACACAGCCAGGGTGGTGAGACAATGGTTTCAGGAGCAACCTCGCCTCGAGCTACTGCCATGGCCTCCCAACAGCCCTGATTTGAACCCAATTGAAAAAGTGTGGGCCATTATCGTCAATGTTTGGGAGCCCACCAACGAGAGGACATCAGATCAACTGTGGCGTCATGTGCAGAGTGGGAGGTTCTAAGAACGAAGCCCCAAGTCAATCACAATCATGTGGAGTCTATGCCTAGACGTCTTCGGACCGTGATAGACGGTACTGGTGGCTGGACCAAATACTGATATTCTAATATAAATTGTTTCTGTGGTATTGTTTTGAGCTGAGGCATTATTTGTTTAATTTGTTATTGTGGTCAAACACTATTTTGTTGTGTTCCTCCTATAGAGGGATGGGTCTAAATAAAACAAGGCTTGCTGTTTTGTTGTATTTACTGTTTTGTTTTATTTCCTTTTTTGTTTTTTTGTTCATGAGCACTAATCTGTGTCTATAATACGCATGAATATGATGTGGTATTGTAATGTTTTCAGTGTGGTCGAGAAGATAGATGACGGACCTAACATTTTGCTGTTAACGATAATACACAACCTCTGCCATTATCATGCAGGAACAGAAATCAATATTCCTAGATGAACGTATACCATAAACATACTAAAAAGTTATAGATTATGTTTCACGCTACCGAATTTTCTCAGAAATTATGTCATGCTGCATAAAGCTAAATCTATATATATGAAGCTGACAGCGAGTAACTAATACAGATAATCAATGGTGCCCTTTTAACTCGAATTTATAACATAATAATGTCACTACTGAAGCCTGTGAAGCAACGCAGACTGTGTAATGATCAATGACAATTTTGTATCACCCTTAGTCTAAGTCTGAGCTGACATGAGTCGACCCTCCAAGATTCACACGTTTCAGTTTAAGAACATTGACAACACTGAATGATGAACGTGGAAGTGGAGGAGGTATGCATGGAACGAGTGTGGTAGTTTAAGTCGGATGCCAGAGTTACCAGATACGTTAATATTTGTCGCAGAACTTTCTTGGGCTACTGTACATGGATATGAACACAGATCTTTTTACATTAATATGATGGTTTGAATAGTAATGAACATATGACATAATATTTGTAGGTTTTCTGTATACCTTAGTCTTCAAAACATTTTGGTCCCTGATAACTTCTACATCCAAAAATGGCAATTCATTATCCATTTCCATCTCATGAGTAAACTTAATCGATGGAACTAACGAATTTAATTGCAGGAGAAATTCATCAATGGCAAGACTGTTAGGCCAGAAGCACAGGATATCATCAACGTATCGGAGCCAAACTATGTTTTGCTCCTTTATGGAGGTCAGTAAATGTTTCTCAAAGTATTCCATGTAAATATTTGCCGGAACTGGGGAGAGGGGATTACCCATGGCCATACCAAATTTTTGTGTGTAAAATTTACCTTCAAAGGTAAAAGAAGAATTCACAATGCACAATTTAATTAGTTTGATAATGTTTTCAGAGGGAATACCATCAGTGTTACTACCCAGAATGCTTGGCAGGAAAGTTAAAACATCATCAACAGGGACATTTGTGAATAATGATTTAACATCAAAGCTGACTAATTTGTAGGGGTACATGACATTTAGAGATATTAACTTTCTTACCAAATCCTCATTGTTTTGTACAAATGAATCAGAGATAGTGCCTACAACAGGGGACAACAGTGTTACAAGCCACTTGGAGAGCTTGTATGTCGTAGAGCCTTCAGAGCCTACAGAGCTAATTAAATTGTGCATTGAGGAGTAAGATGTCGCTCTCCCCGCCCATCTACACAAGAGGACGGTTTCTGTTCCTTTTCAGGGACCCCACCAGAGACCAGAGCGGGTGTGACATCCCCGAGGGCAGGTGTCCTGTCCCTGCACCCCCGGGTGTTGTTGGACTCCCCCAGGACGAGAGGCCGCAGCTCACCCCTGTCGGCCTCCTCCCGACCCCGAGACCACAGCCCCCGGAGACGGCAGACCTCCCCCTGTGCCTGTGGCAGCAGCTGGGGCTCCCTCTGTGACGGTGGCCACAGCCCTTCCTTGATGGCCGCCCCTGCAGAACGAGGCAGCAGTCCACCCCGGGCGCCTCCCTCCCCATGGCCAACCTCAGCCCTGGGCTTCCCCAGGTCCTCTCTCAGGACCCCAACGATGACCAAGGGCAAGCGCCGAGCAGCGCGTCTCCTGGCCTTCTTCGGCCCTAGCCTGGAGAGCCCTGTCTCATGCTGGGCCATAGCTGCTAGGGAGCCGCCCAACACACCACCTGCCCACCCCTCCAGGACTAGTGGCAACAGCCCGGACCACCCTCCCCTGTCCTACTCGCCGGGCGGCCCATCTCCCATGCCCGGCCACGATCTGAAACTCCCAGCATAGGCCCTCCAGCCCCATGGGCCTTGTCCTCCCCTCCACCAGAATCTTGAGTATGAGAACCTATGGTTTTGCCCTCCACCAGTTTTGTTACACCCCACCCCCAGTGAACCGACCCCTGTGACTCCTCCCCCGTATCCGTGGTGCCTCCCCCCCAGTGTTGTCCAACTCTCCCCTAGTGCTCTATCCCCCTCTCCCTCTTCCCCGACAGCCGCGGTGTTATCCCCCCCGCCCCAGTGTGCCATAGTGAATGCTACCACCTGTGATCATGCAAGTGGAGTGTTCAACAGCCACCCACGGTTCGATTTCCCTACAGTGAGAACCCTCCCCCAATGTTGCCCCCACAGGACAACGTATGTCAGTGTCACCCCTCCCCAGTGTGCTCTCCCTCCCCTCCCCCGGCCCCAACCCCCGTTCCCACGTGAACAGACCCACCCTTGACTCACTAATACCCCCCCTTGTCCCCCCCATCAAGTGTAAGACATTATATACTCTCGTCCAATGTAACCCGTTCATAGCCTAAGATTAGCTAGGGTATCATCCATGTCACGCAGATCCTTTGTACTAGCTAGGAACTCGTCTATGTCACGCGGATACTTAGACTTAAGGGCTGGAATATATATTATCATCTATGTCATGTGCCTCTCACGTTGGGTATACCATACTGTCCTCATATGTTGAATGTGATGTATCTGACATACTGGTGATATCTTCTCAGTGACACTGTGTGTGGAAACAAATCTATAACAGGAAGATGTAACTCCGTGTATAGTTCAGACTCGCTGAACTAGGTGGAAAGTGATTATTGTGAATGTTATTCTGAGTCATTGTAAGTTACTCAGTTTTGCTCATAGAACAGTGTGTGTATCAGTCTTTAGTTAATATATAAGAGTGCCTTTTGACCAGCAGTGTTTTTGTTTTTCCTTCCTTGCTAGTACTGACCTGGTCAGGAACGAAGAACCCAGGACCGCGCTGTGTCTGTTCCTGGGGATTCGGGACTCAGAACACACTGCATAACATACATATATATATATATATATATATATATATATATATATATATATATATATATATATATATATATATATATATATATATATATATATATATATATATATATATATATATATAGATATATATATATATATATATATATATATATATATATATATATATATATTGTTACATAGCCTATGATTTCATCATCCCTTGTATAATTCTAACATGATACAGTTTTGTTCATGATTGCATCATCCTTTGTATGATCCTAATGTACAGTATGTTGCATGTTTGTTCACGATTCGCCACGTGGCTTCCATAGTGACCAGGCTTGCATTTTCTACCTCACTTCCCCCTTCTCCCCCTTATAGTAGAGTAAGTCGTTCTTTCTGTTGTTCAGAGCAGGATTGTCAACTCTTCGTCCCCTATGCCTTCATTTGCGCGTCCTTCTTACAAGTTGAATCAAGCTCTGCCGGCCCCCTATATAATGAGCTCAGTCTCTGCATTAGCAGCCACTTAGATCTACTCATTCTGTTCACATCTCTGTCCTCCCCTGTACAGTATATTATTATTTTTGTGAGTGCTCAGGAAGTCTCCAGCCATCTAGCTGCTGTATAATTTGAGTATAAGTGTTATTTCCATTTTTCTTGTACTGTATAGCCTAAAGCGTTAATTCGTAAGCCTGGTAAAGTTTTTATGATTCATATTGGTTCCATACTGTCAGCCAGTATTAGTAATATTTTGTATCTGTAATAATATTATATCTTGCTTTAACTCAGCATTATCCGGTTTTCTTATTTTATCAGGGCTGACTTAGATAAATTTGCTCTTGCTAAATTCGTGTTAATAGAGGCTATTGCAGTTAACCATATATGTAACTTGTTTTGCCATTACATTATCCTTATGAGTCCTGAATATTTAGTTGTTAGTTTGAGCATTAAACTTTAACTTGTAATTTTACCTAGGTCTTTTGTTTTGAACCTGGAACTTTGCGGGACAGTAGTGATTTTAGTATTCTCACTTGAAGTGTTCATTATCTCTCTCTGTTCTGTAACATTAATTTGGCCACCTCTTATCAGGATATTCAGGATATTATCACAAGGATATTGCTTGATATTTTGTGACTGTGATTTATTCATGATGTCTACTATTACTACTCTTGATGAAGCCAAAGATTTTTTGTCAAATATGCAAACAGTGTGTGATGTAGAAAACAGAACAAAGAATGAACTTAAGCTTGTTGCTCAACAATTGGGAATTGCTGTTCGCTCTCATCAATCTAAAGATCAAATTGTTGGCATGATTAATACAAGCTTGTTTAATGTAACTCCTCCAGATGAGCAAACGCAGATTGAAATAGCTAAGTTTCAGCTAGTCCTGCAGGAGGCTCGTGCTAAGGAGGCTGAGTTTCAGGCACGTGTTAAGGAGGCTGAGTCTCAGGCTCGTATTCAGGAGGCACAGGCACAGGCTCAGGCACAAATTGAACTTGCTAGGATTCAGGCAGACCATGAGTATCGCATGAAACAAGGTGGAACTGGATCATCTAGCTCTGATGATTTTGATGTGGCTAAAAATGTTAAACTTGTCCCTCCTTTTAATGAATCTGATTTAACAAAGTATTTTCAGTTGTTTGAGAGGGTAGCTACAGGTTTTAATTGGCCCAAAAAGTATTGGCCAGTACTCCTTCAAACTGTTCTCACCGGTAAAGCTCAAGTAACTTATGCATCTTTGCCTCAGGATCAATCTGATAATTATGATGTAGTTAAGAGCTTGATTCTTAAGGCCTATGAGCTTGTTCCTGAAGCCTATAGAGTAAAATTTAGGACAACTTATAAGCAAGATAAGCAATCCCATGTTGAGTATGCAAAAACCAAAGAAGATCTGTTAGAGCAGTGGTTAAATTCTAAGAATGTAAATTCTGATTTTGATAAATTTAAGCAGATGATTTTGCTGGAGGACTTCAAAAGGTGTATTAATAAAGATGTAAGCCTATATCTTGATGAGAAAAGAATAGATAATTTGTCTGACGCTGCAGTTTTAGCTGATGAATATGTTCTCACTCACAAGAGATATTCTAAAGAAAAAAGGAAAGCTGAGAGTAAGTACGTTGCCTCTACTCAGAGTACAGGTAACAGGAAAGAGAATAAAGATGATGTTTCTCAGGAAGTAAATACCAGCTCGACCTCTAGATTTCAGAAAAGTAAATGTACTTATTGTAGTAAGCTTGGTCATACTACGGAGAAATGTTTCAGGAGACAGCGTGATGTGAACAAAAAGGAGTCTTTAAATATTCAGTCAATTGGTCTAGTGTCCACCCTTGAGAGTTCCCAGAATTCTTTAACCGAGTTAACTGAACCTGCTTTGAGGGGTAAATTAAATTCTCATGATGAAGCTCCTCTTTTGAGCAGTAACGTGGGTGACACTCTCAAGAGTTCATGTGCTAATTTCCTGTCTGATGGTTTTGTCAGTCTTCTGGACAGTAATGACAGGAAATCAGTTAAAATATATCGTGATACAGGTGCTTGCCAATCCCTTATGCTGACCAGTGTTCTAGGCTCTGATGTTAATTCCTCTGATGAAACTGTAATCTTACAAGATGTAGGGAATAATTACTTCTCTGTCCCTCTGTGCAGAGTGAATTTAGAGTCTGGTTTTGTTAATGGTTCCGTTATGGTTGGGTTGGTTGAGACACTCCCAATGTCAGGTGTAACCTTCTTACTTGGAAATGATATTGGTGGAAGTCAAGTGTGTCCAGCTCCTCAGTTGTCTAGTGAACCAGTGACTGCGACCAAGGATTGTGATGTCCCTGATGTATTCTCTGCATGTGCTGTCACTAGGGCTAAGTCTAAAGTTACTGGTGACTTAGGGGATAATGATGATGATGATGTTATCCTAGCTGACACTTTTCTTGCTAATTTGGACCACTCACCAGATGAGGCAGTACCCCGTAGTGTTGATAATTTGTCTCGTCAAGAGTTGGTTGAGTTGCAGGTTGCTGACCCTGAGTTGAAAGGTCTAGCTAACTCTGCTTGCAGTGAGGAAGAGTCAGCTGGTGCTTCTACTTGTTATTATATAAAGTCAGGAGTACTTATGAGGAAGTGGAGACCCCCAACAGCATCAGCCGACTGTGAATGGGAGGTTGTACATCAAGTTGTCATCCCTTGTGTTTGTAGGCAGGATATCATTAGAGTGGCTCATGATTCCAGTTTGGCAGGACACCTTGGAGTGAGGAAGACTGTGGCACGCATTTTGAAGCACTTCTACTGGCCAGGTATCTTCAGAGATGTTTCCTGGTATTGTAAGTCTTGTCACACCTGTCAAGTTGTGGGGAAGTGTAATCAGACCGAAAAGGTTGCACCTCTAGTTCCCATTCCTCCTTTTGAGGCGCCATTCACCCGTGTGTTGGTGGATATTGTGGGCCCTCTTCCTAAGACTTCTTCAGGATTTTCTTATGTGTTGACCCTGATTGATATGGCTACTCGTTATCCTGAAGCCATTCCACTTAAAAATATCTCAGCAAAGAACGTGGTTAAGGAAATGCTAGGGTTCTTCACCAAGTTTGGTCTGCCCAAGGAGGTACAGTCAGACCGGGGAAGTAATTTCATGTCAAATGTTTTCAAGCAGTCTCTGAAAGAGTTGGGCATCACCCAGATCACGTCTTCAGCTTACCATCCCCAGACCCAAGGAGCATTGGAGAGATATCATCAAACACTCAAATCGATGCTCAGGAAATACTGTTTGGAACATCAGAAAGATTGGGATAAAGGTCTTCCATTCGTTGTATTTGCCGCAAGAGAATCTCCAAATGAATCACTGGGCTTCTCACCCTTTGAACTACTGTTTGGCCATGAAGTAAGAGGACCCCTTAAGCTACTCAAGGAATGCTGGCTGTCAGAGGAAGATGACGTCAACCTGCTGGAGTATGTGATGAAGTTCAAAGAACGGCTGTCCACTGCTCTACAGCTGGCGAGAGAGAATTTAGGAGCTGCTCAGGAGAAGATAAAGACTTGGTATGATAAGAAGTCCAGGTTACGCCACTTTCAGCCAGGAGATCAGGTTTTGATTCTGCTACCAGTGCATGGGCAACCTCTTCAAGCCAAGTTTAGTGGTCCTTATTTCGTGGAGAAGAAACTCAGTGATGTCAACTATGTCATTGCCACACCAGATCGTAGAACAAGCAACTTTGTCACATCAACATGCTAAAGTTATATCACAGGTGGGACGAAAATAACCCAGTCTGCACTGTAGCTGTTCCACCCGATTCTGCAAGTGAAGCTCTCCCATGCAGTATGAGCCTGAATGACAGTTTGGGGAAGAATCCTGATATCATGAATGATCTCCAGACTAAGCTTTCTCATCTAGCTCCCGAGGAAAGGCAGGAGTTTTCGGCATTACTGCAGGAGTACCTGCAAGTGTTCCATGACACTCCAGGAAGAACCACTGTGTTGATGCATGATGTCGATGTTGGAGACGCAAAGCCAATTAAACTGCCTCCTTACCGTGTGAACCCAGTGAAAGTTCCTCTCATCCAGAAGGAGCTTGGCTACCTGTTGGACCACAAGATGATTGAGCCCTGTCAGAGCGAGTGGAGTTCTCCTGTCACTCTAGTCCCTAAGCCAGGTGGGTCACAGCGGCTTTGCATCGACTACAGACGTATTAATCAGATAACCAAAACAGACACCTACCCTCTCCCTCGCGTGGAAGATTGCATAGACAAGATCGGAAAGGCTAGGTACATAAGTAAATTTGATTTGTTAAAGGGATACTGGCAAGTACCTATGACTGAACGTGCTAGGGAGATCTCATGTTTTGTAACACTAGGAAAGACTTTTGCATGTTCTGTAATGCCATATGGTATGAAGAATGCACCAGCCACTTTTCAGAAGCTCATGAATGTTGTAACAGAGGGTTTGGCAGGGTGTGTTGTTTATATTGATGATGTATTAATCTTCAGTGACAACTGGAAAGATCACCTATGCCATGTCAGTAAATTTCTTGAGCGTTTGGTTCAGGCTAATCTTGTAGCTAATTTAGCAAAGTGTGAGTTTGGTCAAGCTAAAGTTCAGTACCTTGGGTACGTAATTGGTGATGGACACGTTGCACCACCAGGAGCTAAGGTTCAGGTTATAAGTGATCTTCCCAGACCTAAAAGTAGGAAAGAGCTACAAAGATTTTTGGGAATGGTAGGTTATTAAAGGAGATTTGTTCTTAACTTTTCAATTCTTGTATCACCACTTACAGACCTACTAAAAAAGGGAGTTAAATTTGTCTGGGCCGATAACTGTGAATCCTCTTTCAGCAAACTTAAAGCTATCCTATTAAGTCAGCCAGTGCTCGCTACTCCAAATTTTGCTAAGCCTTTTAAGATGGCTGTTGACGCAAGTGATATGGGAGCTGGGGCTGTTTTGCTGCAAGAGGATGATCAGGGTATTGAACACCCTGTATCTTATTACAGTAAGAAGTTCACTCCACCTCAAAAGAACTATTCAACTATTGAGAAAGAGCTTTTGGCCTTGATTTTGGGTTTACAGCATTTTTCATTTTATTTGTGTTCTGGTTTTGACCCCATAGTCATTTATACCGATCATAACCCACTGAAATTCCTTAGTAAGTTTAAAGATAAAAATCAGAGATTGACAAGATGGAGTCTACTTCTTCAGGAGTATTCATTAGACATACAACATGTCAAGGGGAAAGAAAATGTTATTGCAGATTGCTTATCTAGACTTTAGACAGATTGTTTTAGAGTAATAAGAAATTTCCTTTTTAATTTCTTTTTCTTTGTGGGGAGGTGTTACATAGCCTATGATTTCATCATCCCTTGTATAATTCTAACATGATACAGTTTTGTTCATGATTGCATCATCCTTTGTATGATCCTAATGTACAGTATGTTGCATGTTTGTTCACGATTCGCCACGTGGCTTCCATAGCGACCAGGCTTGCGTGTTCTACCTCACTCCCCCCTTCTCCCCCTTATAGTAGAGTAAGTCGTTCTTTCTGTTGTTCAGAGCAGGATTGTCAACTCTTCGTCCCCTATGCCTTCATTTGCGTGTCCTTCTTACAAGTTGAATCAAGCTCTGCCGGCCCCCTATATAATGAGCTCAGTCTCTGCATTAGCAGCCACTTAGATCTACTCCTCATTCTGTTCACATCTCTGTCCTCCCCTGTACAGTATATTATTATTTTTGTGAGTGCTCAGGAAGTCTCCAGCCATCTAGCTGCTGTATAATTTGAGAATAAGTGTTATTACCATTTTTCTTGTACTGTATAGCCTAAGGCGTTAATTCGTAAGCCTGGTAAAGTTTTTATGATTCATATAAGTTCCATACTGTCAGCCAGTATTAGTAATATTTTGTATCTGTAATAATATTATATCTTGCCTTAACTCAGCATTATCCAGTTATCTCATTTTATCAGGGCTGACTTAGATAAAATTGTTCTTGCTAAATTCGTGTTAATAGAGGCTATTGCAGTTAACCATATATGTAACTTGTTTTGCCAATACATTATCCTTATGAGTCCTGAATGTCTAGTTGTTCGTTTGAGCATTAAACTTTAACTTGTAATTTTACCTAGGTCTTTTGCTTTGAACCTGGAACTTTGCGGGACAGTAGTGATTTTAGTATTCTCACATGAAGTGTTCATTATCTCTCTCTGTTCCGTAACAATATATATATATATATATATATATATATATATATATATATATATATATATATATATATATATATATATATATATATATATATGTGTGTGTGTGTGTGTGTGTGTGTGTGTGTGTGTGTGTGTTTTACAGCTGCGCGAAGCTTGCATGAGGGAATGTTAGTGCCAGATGAAACATATGAATGTGAGACTATGGTGTGGCATGAAAATAAAAAGTCAAGAGCAAGAGCAATGGAATTGGGACTGCTGAGAAATGTATGTGGAGTACAGAGGGCGGATAGGATACAAAGTAATGTGATTTGCGAAAGGTGTGGAGCGAGGAAGTCAGTGGACACCAGAATCGAAGAGAGTGTGCTGAGATGGTATGGTCATGTGGAGAGAATGGATAACAATAAAGTGGTGAAAAAGGTATATGTGAGCGAATTTGAAGGAGGGAGCAGGCGAGGTAGGCCAAGGAAAAGGTGGAGAGATATGGTGGATGAGTGTGTGAGGAAGACAGGTTTGAAAGTTGGTGAGGTTAGGGAACTGACAAAAGATCGAGCTGGCTGGATGAATGTTGTGAGAAGTGCATGATCAGGGATTTGGCACCCCTTTTTAACGTGGCAGCGTCCAGACTGACTCTATTGAATACGTTTCTGTGAAGCTACCGAATGTGGTGAATGTTTTTGGCGTATCCGATAGAGCCAGGATTCCGGGGGTTTGAGTAATGAGTGAATGGAAGCGTGGACCATTGGACTTGGCAAATTTGGGCTCTCTGGACGTTGCTACTCTTCACCCTGCCCTAGGGTTGGAAAGGAGGTCCAGATGATGATAATGATGATGATGATGATGATGATGATGATTTTTCCACTCATTAAAAAACCCTGCTCTCTGCAGACTCCTGGTCATCCTCCTTTCGGGACTTTGGCGAAAGCTTTGCCATTGCACTTGACATCTCAAAGGCTTTCGATCGAGTCTGGCATAAATCTTTAATTTCCAAACTGCCCTCCTACGGTTTCTATCCTTCTATCTGTGCCTTCATCGCTAGCTTCCTTTCTGGTCGTTCTATAGCCGCTGTTGTAGACGGCCATCGTTCTTCTCCTAGATCTATCAACAGTGGTGTTCCTCAGGACTCTGTCCTATCACCAACTCTCTTCCTTTTATTCATCAATGATCTTCTAAGCTGTACATCTAACCCTATCCACTCATACGCTGATGACTCCACCCTTCACCTTTCCATTCGGTTCCCGCAACGCCCATCTCAACAGTTACTTCAAGAAACAAGGGATGAGGCTATGGCACACCTAATGTCTGACTTGGCTCGTATCTCTGACTGGGGTAAAAATAATCTTGTTGTCTTTAATGCATCTAAGACTCAGTTCTTACACCTATCAACCCGACAAAATCTTCCACAGGTATACCCACTAATGTTTAATAATATTCAGCTTAATCCTGCATCATCTTTGAACATGCTTGTGGTTTCATTTACTCGGGACTTATCTTGGAAAGATCATATTACATCTCTTGTAAAATCTGCTTCCAAGAGATTGGGTGTGCTAAGGCAACTCCGCTCTTTCTTTACCCCTGCACAATTGTTGACTCTATACAGGGGTTTTATCCGCCCCTGTGTGGAGTACAACTCTCATGTGTGGGGAGGCTCCCCACATACAGCTCTTCTCAATAGGGTTTAGTCAAAGGCTTTTCGTCTCATTAACTCTCCTCCTCTTACTGACTCCCTTCAACCTCTATCTCTTCGCTGCACTGTTGCATCTTTATCTCTTTTCTATCGCTACTTTAATGGTCACTGCTCCTCTGAACTGTCTGCTTGCATTCCTCCACCTCTACGACGGGCGCGTAGCACCCGTCTGGCAGCAAACTCTCATCCCTTTTCTGTCCAACTCTCTAATGCAAGAGTTAACCGTTACTCCCAGTCTTTCATTTATGCAACAGGTCAGCTCTGGGACTGTCTCCCTCTGTCTGTATTTCCTGCTGCCTATGATCTCCAGTCTTTCAAACGCAGTGTGTCCAGGCATCTCAAAATGATCGGATCTTGAATTTGGCTCTCTATTGTATTTTGTTTTTCTCTTGGAGGGAACTGTTACTGCGGGCTCATGGACTTTGGTTCCTTCTTCCTCGCATAAAAAAAAATATATATATATATATATATATATATATATATATATATATATATATATATATATATATATATATATATATATATATATATATATATATATATATATATATATATATATATATATATATATATATATATATATATATATACAGTAAACCCTCAAAGATCCGTACTAATTGGGGCTATAACCCTGTCCGGATCTCGATAAATCCGGATCTTCCAGAAATTATATAAATTTTCTCATATGAAAGAAAACTTATGGTGGTTTAGGTATAACTTAATGCAAAATAAAAATAAACAGTTATTTTTTATATTCACCTTGCCAAAGTGTCACTTTCTGTTGTTCATCCTCGGGTTCTAGTGGGGGTGCCTCTGACTTCTTAATCAGAGTCCACTCATAACGATCTTACGCTTCACTTGGGAACTGGGACCTGCACTTCCACTTCCACTTCCACCTGCCTTGGCAGCAAAACCACGAAGCTTGGCTTTGTTTCTCTTTATATCATTGATTGCTTGTTTTGCAACACCATATTCCTCACTTAACCGAGACACTGGTACACCCTTTTCTAATTTTTCTAGTAATTCAAGTTTTTCACCTATGGTTAGCTCCGTATGTTTGCGCTTTGGAGCCATGGTGGAAGAGTAAAGAAAGAAAACTGTGCTTTCACTCGGTCACTGTGTTCCCGTGACTCACACTCGGTCAACTGCCTCAGCTCATTGTCCCCTCAAGGCCGCATTCCCCCCCCCCCATTCACATGTGCGGGCCTCACAAAAGGATACCGAAGAACCGATAAAATTTAAATTAAATTTAATACAGTATAAAATTAATAGGATAGTATAATAATGTGTACAAATATTTTTTTCATAAATTTTAATTAATAAATTGTGTATCTTGTAGCCTATGTTTTAAATTGAAAATTTGCCAAGAAATGGTCCGGATCTTCGCAAAATCCAGATCTTTGAAGTCCGGATCCTTGAGGGTTTACTGTATATATATATATATATATATATATATATATATATATATATATATATATTTATATATATATATATATATATATATATATATATATGTATTTATATAGATATATGCAGAGACTTCATTTCACCGTGAAGATATGTATGCAAACTAACCACAGGAGAAATGAAAGGAGTGACAGTGAGTACTTTCGTATATTACATATTCAGACAGAGTGAGACAGAAACGTAAAGGGTAGAGGTCTTTTATGCACACCCGCAGCAGGTAGTGGCACACAGAACAATGGATGACCTGAATTTTTACCTGCGGTTCAACTTATGGTCACCTGCAGCAGGGAGTGGAACACAACAAAGGATGACCTGAATCTAAAAATGCACGTGACAAAGGAGGAGGGAGTAGGAGGGGAGGAAAGGGGAGTGGAAGGGAGGGGGAAGGGGGAGGGAGGAGGGGAAGGGGGAAGGGGAGAGGGGGGAGGGAGGAGGGGATAAATACTGCTGCTTAACTTAAGACCTAGAGGATTAATGCTTGGTGTGTCCCACTACACCACCACGAGATGACAGGGAACAATCACTTGTTAGTCTGGGGGATACTGCTTTAAAATTAATTCAGTTAACAATTTATCACACTTAAAATGACCATAGCTCATGTTTACATTCTTTTGATAGGTGCCAGAAATTAGACAAGATTCTATTACATTTCTTTCATCTAAGCTTTTTGATCTTGCTAGAATCTTGGAGCCTGTCCTGTCAATATGGTGATCACTGGATGCTTTGTGCTGAAATAAACCACTACTCTGTTGGGCTGTCCTTACACTGTATTTATGTTGTGAGATTCTAGTTTCCAAATCTTTTCCAGATTGTCCTATGTAAAATTTGTTACAGCTTTTACACGGGATTTTGTAAACGTCTGAATTACTGAAAGGGCTGTTCTTGATGAGAGTTTTTTTGATGGTGTTCTTATATTTGAATACTACTTATACATTGAGTTTCCTCAGTATGTGAACAACATCAAGAAAATTTTCATGGAAGGGGAGGACAAGGGTTCTTTGAATGTTCTGGCGATCTGGCTTATTAGATTTCCCTTCAAGGAATCGTTTCTTGGCTGTATTGTGGCACTGAGTTAGTATGCTTTGTGGATATTTTAGCTTCTTTCCAATACTCTGAATCATTTTTAGTTCATCATCTAAAAATTCTGGGTCTGAAATTCTACTGTATATGCTCTTAGGTACAGTAGCCCAAGAAAGTTCTGCGACAAATATTAACGTATCTGGTAACTCTGGCATCCGACTTAAACTACCACACTCGTTCCATGCATAATTTCTCCATTTCCACGTTCATCATTCAGTGTTGTCAATGTTCTTAAACTGAAACGTGTGAATCTTGGAGAGTCGACTCATGTCAGCTCAGACTTAGACTAAGGGTGATACAAAATTGTTATTGATCATTACACAGTCCGCGTTGCTTCACAGGGTTCAGTAGTGACCTTATTATGTTATAAGTTCGAGTTAAGAGGGCACCATTGATTATCTGTATTAGTTACTCGCTGTCAGCTTCATATATATAGATTTAGCTTTATGGAGCTTGACATATCTTGTTATACCCAAGAAAACACACACACACACACACACACACACACACACACACACACACACACACACGTTTATTGATTAAAATAACTGGTAAAATCAGAGCCAGGTGTCGTAACACTGTAGGTTTATCAGTTCAGCACTTAATTAGTAGACGAGGAAGGGAGATAAGGGGCGCCATGTTACGGATTCGTGTTCAGATGGTTTTCACTGAAATAAAGCGAACGTATAAATGAACCAAAATGATGAGAGTGCTGGAGACGTAGTCGTGATCACACGCCACCATCACGCCCGGCCTGCAAGACATCGAGCGTCACGCTGCGAAGATTGCTCTCCGTGACAAGATTGTCGGAATGAGCAAGAGTGGGATGTCAGCCGACGACATTGTGGGGCAAGTTGGAGTGCACAGATCAACTGTTTACCGGTGGCTGAACAGGTGGGAGGAAGAGGGTGAAGTAACTGACCATCATAGGCGAGGAGCAAGAAGAAAGACTACGGCAGAGCAGGACCAGCAACTAAGACTTTACATTGATAACCACCCATTCTCTAACGCTGAAGAAGCAAAGCGACATTTGCAACTATAAGTGTCTACAGAAACAATACGCACACGACTGAAGGAGATGGGCTATCGACATAGATCACCAGCAGTGAATCCAAAATTTAACGGAAAGGCATAAACAGTTGCAGCTCGATTTCGCTCACCGATTTGCAGATCAGGACCTTGATTACTGGGAAGAGTCGTATTCTCAGACGAGAAGACCTTCAGCTCCACCACACATGGACGACTACGCTGCTGGAGGTCAAACAATACGAGGTATTTAACATAATTGTGTACTGTACTATAATTAAGACTATGCAAATAGATAGGGAAATGACAAGAGCCACTGTGTTAATGTCTAAATCATAATGCAAAAATATAAGTAGGGAAGAAAAACCCAACCATATTTTGTTTATCTCAATTTTTACCATAGGTGTTCACGGAACTCCTTATGCCCTTAATGTCATCATATGTTTAGGCTGACCCTTGGTTATTAACCACGCACTCCAGTAAGGTTAATAGCCGCTGGGATGTTATACAATAAGTGAATATCTTTCCTATTGGCCAGGCTTTATCACTTGTCTTTGGCAATTTTTCTTTCAGATATGATCCTGAACATGTCTACGAGGAGGCACGCAGTGGGCACGTTACCTGGAACGTTTGGGGTTGGATTTGTCTGTATGGAGTTGGGGAGGTCACAAGGATCGAAGGAAGGTTTACAGCTGAATAATACTTAGAAATCCTAGATGAGGTTATGCTGCCTACGGTTCGTGCTATGGCCCTCCCCTATCCAGAAACTATCATTTTCATGCAGGACAACTGCCCCATCCACACAGCCAGGGTGGTGAGACAATGGATTCAGGAGCAACCTCGCCTCGAGCTACTGCCATTGCCTCACAACAGCCCTGATTTGAACCCAATTGAAAAAGTGTGGGCCATTATCGTCAATGTTTGGGAGCCCACCAACGAGAGGACATCAGATCAACTGTGGCGTCATGTGCAGACAGAGTGGGAGGTTCTAAGAACGAAGCCCCAAGTCAATCACAATCATGTGGAGTCTATGCCTAGACGTCTTCGGACCGTGATAGACGGTAATGGTGGCTGGACCAAATACTGATATTCTAATATAAATTGTTTCTGTGGTATTGTTTTGAGCTGAGGCATTATTTGTTTAATTTGTTATTGTGGTCAAACACTATTTTGTTGTGTTCCTCCTATAGAGGGATGGGTCTAAATAAAACAAGGCTTGCTGTTTTGTTGTATTTACTGTTTTGTTTTATTTCCTTTTTTGTTTTTTTGTTCATGAGCACTAATCTGTGTCTATAATACGCATGAATATGATGTGGTATTGTAATGTTTTCAGTGTGGTCGAGAAGATAGATGACGGACCTAACATTTTGCTGTTAACGATAATACACAACCTCTGCCATTATCATGCAGGAACAGAAATCAATATTCCTAGATGAACGTATACCATAAACATACTAAAAAGTTATAGATTATGTTTCACGCTACCGAATTTTCTCAGAAATTATGTCATGCTTCATAAAGCTAAATCTATATATATGAAGCTGACAGCGAGTAACTATTACAGATAATCAATGGTGCCCTTTTAACTCGAAGTTATATCATAAAAAAGTTACTACTGAACCCTGTGCAGCAACGCAGACTGTGTAATGATCAATAACAATTTTGTATCACCCTTAGTCTAAGTCTGAGCTGACATGAGTCGACCCTCGAAGATTCACACGTTTCAGTTTAAGAACATTGACAACACCGAATGATGAACGTGGAAGTGGAGGAGGTATGCATGGAACGAGTGTGGTAGTTTAAGTCGGATGCCAGTGTTACCAGATACGTTAATATTTGTCGCAGAACTTTCTTGGGCTACTGTACATGGATATGAACAGAGATCTTTTTACATTAATATGATGGTTTGAATAGTAATGAACATATGACATAATATTTGTAGGTTTTCTGTATACCTTAGTCTTCAAAACATTTTGGTCCCTGATAACTTCTACATCCAAAAATGGCAATTCATTATCCATTTCCATCTCATGAGTAAACTTAATCGATGGAACTAACGAATTTAATTGCAGGAGAAATTCATCAATGGCAAGACTGTTAGGCCAGAAGCACAGGATATCATCAACATATCGGAGCCACACTATGTTTTGCTCCTTTATGGAGGTCAGTAAATGTTTCTCAAAGTATTCCATGTAAATATTTGCCGGAACTGGGGAGAGGGGATTACCCATGGCCATACCAAATTTTTGTGTGTAAAATTTACCTTCAAAGGTAAAAGAAGAATTCACAATGCACAATTTAATTAGTTTGATAATGTTTTCAGAGGGAATACCATCAGTGTTACTACCCAGAATGCTTGGCAGGAAAGTTAAAACATCATCAACAGGGACATTTGTGAATAATGATTTAACATCAAAGCTGACTAATTTGTAGGGGTACATGACATTTAGAGATATTAACTTTCTTACCAAATCCTCATTGTTTTGTACAAACGAATCAGAGATAGTGCCTACAACAGGGGACAACAGTGTTACAAGCCACTTGGAGAGCTTGTATGTCGTAGAGCCTTCAGAGCCTACAGAGCTAATTGAATTGTGCATTGTGGAGCAAGATGTCGCTCTCCCCGCCCATCTACACAAGAGGACGGTTTCTGCTCCTTTTCAGGGACCCCACCAGAGACCAGAGCGGGTGTGACATCCCCGAGGGCAGGTGTCCTGTCCCTGCACCCCCGGGTGTTGTTGGACTCCCCCAGGACGAGAGGCCGCAGCTCACCCCTGTCAGCCTCCTCCCGACCCCGAGACCACAGCCCCCGGAGACTGCAGACCTCCCCTCGTGCCTGTGGCAGCAGCTGGGGCTCCCTCTGTGACGGTGGCCACAGCCCTTCCTTGATGGCCGCCTCTGCAGAACAAGGCAGCAGTCCACCCCGGGCACCTCCCTCCCCATGGCCAACCACAGCCCTGGGCTTCCCCAGGTCCTCTCTCAGGACCCCAACGATGACCAAGGGCAAGCGCCAAGCAGCGCGTCTCCTGGCCTTCTTCGGCCCTAGCCTGGAGAGCCCTGTCTCATGCTGGGCCATAGCTGCTAGGGAGCCGCCCAACACACCACCTGCCCACCCCTCCAGGACTAGTGGCAACAGCCCGGACCACCCTCCCCTGTCCTATTCGCCGGACGGCCCATCTCCCATGCCCGGCGACGATCTGAAACTCCCAGCATAGGCCCTCCAGCCCCATGGACCTTGTCCTCCCCTCCACCAGAATCTTGAGTATGAGAATCTATGGTTTTGCCCTCCACCAATTTTGTTACACCCCACCCTCAGTGAACCGACCCCTGTGACTCCTCCCCCATATCCGTGGTGCCTCCCCCCCAGTGTTGTCCAACTCTCCCCTAGTGCTCTATCCCCCTCTCCCTCTTCCCCAACAGCCGCGGTGTTATCCCCCCACCCCCCGGTTTGCCATAGTGAATTCTACCACCTGTGATCATGCAAGTGGAGTGTTCAACAGCCACCCACGGTTCGATTTCCCTACGGTGAGAACCCTCCCCCAATATTGCCCCCACAGGATAACGTATGTCAGTGTCACCCCTCCCCAGTGTGCTCTCCCTCCCCTCCCCCAGCCCCAACCCCCGTTCCCACGTGAACAGACCCACCCTTGACTCACTAATACCCCCCCCTTGTCCCCCCCATCAAGTGTAAGACATTATATACTCTCGTCCAATGTAACCCGTCCATAGCCTAAGATTAGCTAGGGTATCATCCATGTCATGCAGATCCTTTGTACTAGCTAGGAACTCGTCTATGTCACGCGGATACTTAGACTTAAGGGCTTTAATATATATTATCATCTATGTCATTTGCCTCTCACGTTGGGTATACCATACTGTCCTCATATGTTGAATGTGATGTATCTGACATACTAGTGATATCTTCACAGTGACACTGTGTGTGGAAACAAATCTATAACAGGAAGATGTAACTCCGTGTATAGTGCAGACTCGCTGCACTAGGTGGAAAGTGATTATTGTGAATGTTGTTCTGAGTCATTGTATGTTACTCAGCTTTGCTCATAGAACAGTGTGTGTATCAGTCTTTAGTTAATAATATAAGAGTGCCTTTTGACCAGCAGTGTTTTTGTTTTTCCTTCCTTGCTAGTACTGACCTGGTCAGGAACCAAGAACCCAGGACCGCACTGTGTCTGTTCCTGGGGATTTGGGACTCAGAACACACTGCATAACATATATATATATATATATATATATATATATATATATATATATATATATATATATATATATATATATATATATATATATATATATATATATATATATATATATATATATATATATATATATATATATATATATATATATATATATATATATATATATATATATATTTATTGTTACATAGCTTATGATTTCATCATCCCTTGTTTAATTCTAACACGATACAGTTTTGTTCATGACTGCATCATCCTTTGTATGATCCTAATGTACAGTATGTTGCATGTTTGTTCACGATTCGCCACGTGGCTTCCATAGTGACCAGGCTTGCATGTTCTACCTCACTCCCCCCTTCTCCCCCTTATAGTAGAGTAAGTCGTTCTTTCTGTTGTTCAGAGCAGGATTGTCAACTCTTCGTCCCCTATGCCTTCATTTGCGCGTCCTTCTTACAAGTTGAATCAAGCTCTGCCGGCCCCCTATATAATGAGCTCAGTCTCTGCATTAGCGGCCACTTAGATCTACTCATTCTGTTCACATCTCTGTCCTCCCCTGTACACTATATTATTATTTTTGTGAGTGCTGAGGAAGTCTTCAGCCATCTAGCTGCTGTATAATTCGAGTATAAGTGTTATTACCAGTTTTCTTGTACTGTATAGCCTAAGGCGTTAATTCGTAAGCCTGGTAAAGCTTTTATGATTCATATTGGTTCCATACTGTCAGCCAGTATTAGTAATATTTTGTATCTGTAATAATATTATATCTTGCTTTAACTCAACATTATCCGGTTTTTTCATTTTATCAGGGCTGACTTAGATAAATTTGCTCTTGCTAAATTCGTGTTAATAGAGGCTATTGCAGTTAACCATATATATGACTTGTTTTGCCATTACATTATCCTTATGAGTCCTGAATATTTAGTTGTTAGTTTGAGCATTAAACTTTAACTTGTAATTTTACCTGGGTCTTTTGTTTTGAACCTGGAACTTTGCGGGACAGTAGTGATTTTAGTATTCTCACTTCAAGTGTTCATTATCTCTCTCTGTTCTGTAACATTAATTTGGCGACCTCTTATCAGGATATTCAGGATATTATCATAAGGATATTGCTTCATATTTTGTGACTGATTTATTGATGATGTCTACTATTACTACTCCTGATGAAGCCAAAGATTTTTTGTCAAATATGCAAACAGTGTGCGATGTAGAAAACAGAACAAAGAATGAACTTAAGGTTGTTGCTCAACAATTGGGAATTGCTGTTCGCTCTCATCAATCTAAAGATCAAATTGTTAGCATGATTAATACAAGCTTGTTTAATATAACTCCTCCAGATGAGCAAAGTCAGATTGAAATAGCTAAGCTTCAGCTAGCAATGCGGGAGGCTCGTGCTAAGGAGGCTGAGTTTCAGGCACGTGTTAAGGAGGCTGAGTCTCAGGCTCGTATTCAGGAGGCACAGGCACAGGCTCAGGCACAAATTGAACTTGCTAGGATTCAGGCAGACCATGAGTATCGCATGAAACAAGGTGGAACTGGATCATCTAGCTCTGATGATTTTGATGTGGCTAAAAATGTTAAACTTGTCCCTCCTTTTAATGAATCTGATTTAACAAATTATTTTCAGGTGTTTGAGAGGGTAGTTACAGGTTTTAATTGGCCCAAAAAGTTTTGGCCAGTACTCCTTCAGAGTGTTCTCACCGGTAAAGCTCAAGTAACTTATGCATCTTTGCCTCAGGATCAATCTGATAATTATGATATAGTTAAGAGCTTGATTCTTAAGACCTATGAGCTTGTTCCTGAAGCCTATAGAGTAAAATTTAGGACAACTTATAAGCAAGATAAGCAATCCCATGTTGAGTATGCAAAAACCAAAGAAGATCTGTTAGAGCAGTGGTTAAATTCTAAGAATGTAAATTCTGATTTTGATAAATTTAAGCAGATGATTTTGCTGGAGGACTTCAAAAGGTGTATTAATAAAGATGTAAGCCTATATCTTGATGAGAAAAGAATAGATAATTTGTCTGATGCTGCAGTTTTAGCTGATGAATATGTTCTCACTCACAAGAGATATTCTTAAGAAAAAAGGAAAGCTGAGAGTCAGTACATTGCCTCTACTCAGAGTACAGGTAACAGGAAAGAGAATAAAGATGATGTTTCTCAGGAAGTAAATACCAGCTCGACCTCTAGATTTCAGAAAAGCAAATGTACTTATTGTAGTAAGCTTGGTCATACTACGGAGAAATGTTTCAGGAGACAGCGTGATGTGAGCAAAAAGGAGTCTTTAAATATTCAGTCAATTGGTCTATTGTAATCCCATGAGAGTTCCATGAATTCTTTAACCGAGTTAACTGAACCTGCTTTGAGGGGTAAATTAAATTCTCATGATGAAGCTCCTCTTTTGAGCAGTAACGTGGGTGACACTCTCAAGAGTTCATGTGCTAATTTCCTGTCTGATGGTTTTGTCAGTCCTCTGGACAGTAATGACAGGAAATCAGTTAAAATATATCGTGATACAGGTGCTTGCCAATCCCTTATGCTGACCAGTGTTCTAGGCTCTGATGTTAATTCCTCTGATGAAACTGTAATCTTACAAGGTGTAGGGAATAATTACTTCTCTGTCCCTCTGTGCAGAGTGAATTTAGAGTCTGGTTTTGTTAATGATTCCGTTATGGTTGGGTTGGTTGAGACACTCCCAATGTCAGGTGTAACTTTCTTACTTGGAAATGATATTGGTGGAAGTCAAGTGTGTCCAGCTCCTCAGTTGTCTAGTGAACCAGTGACTGCGACCCAGGATTGTGATGTCCCTGATGTATTCTCTGCATGTGCTGTCACTAGGGCTAAGTCTAAAGTTACTGGTGACTTAGAGGATAATGATGATGATGATGTTATCCTAGCTGACACTTTTCTTGCTAATTTGGACCACTCACCAGATGAGGCAGTACCCCGTAGTGTTGATAATTTGTCTCGTCAAGAGTTGGTTGAGTTGCAGGTTGCTGACCCTGAGTTGAAAGGTCTAGCTAACTCTGCTTGCAGTGAGGAAGAGTCAGCTGGTGCTTCTACTTGTTATTATATAAAGTCAGGAGTACTTATGAGGAAGTGGAGACCGCCAACAGCATCAGCCGACTGTGAATGGGAGGTTGTACATCAAGTTGTCATCCCTCGTGTTTGTAGGCAGGATATCATTAGAGTGGCTCATGATTCCAGTTTGGCAGAACACCTTGGAGTGAGGAAGACTGTGGCACGCATTTTGAAGCACTTCTACTGGCCAGGTATCTTCAGAGATGTTTCCTGGTATTGTAAGTCTTGTCACACCTGTCAAGTTGTGGGGAAGTGAAATCAGACCGAAAAGGTTGCACCTCTAGTTCCCATTCCTCCTTTTGAGGCGTCATTCACCCGTGTGTTGGTGGATATTGTGGGCACTCTTCCTAAGACTTCTTCAGGATTTTCTTATGTGTTGACCCTGATTGATATGGCTACTGGTTATCCTGAAGCCATTCCACTTAGAAATATCTCAGCAAAGAACGTGGTTAAGGAAATGCTAGGGTTCTTCACCAAGTTTGGTCTGCCCAAGGAGGTACAGTCAGACCGGGGAAGTAATTTCATGTCAAATGTTTTCAAGCAGTCTCTGAAAGAGTTGGGCATCACCCAGATCACGTCTTCAGCTTACCATCCCCAGACCCAAGGAGCATTGGAGAGATATCATCAAACACTCAAATCGATGCTCAGGAAATACTGTTTGGAACATCAGAAAGATTGGGATAAAGGTCTTCCATTCGTTGTATTTGCCGCAAGAGAATCTCCAAATGAATCACTGGGCTTCTCACCCTTTGAACTACTGTTTGGCCATGAAGTAAGAGGATCCCTTTAGCTACTCAAGGAATGCTGGCTGTCGGAGGAAGATGACAACCTGCTGGAGTATGTGATGAAGTTCAAAGAACGGCTGTTCACTGCTCTACAGCTGGCGAGAGAGAAGTTAGGAGCTGCTCAGGAGAAGATGAAGAATTGGTATGATATGAAGTCAGGTTACGCCACTTTCAGCCAGGAGATCAGGTTTTGATTCTTCTACCAGTGCATGGGCAACCTCTTCAAGCCAAGTTTAGTGGTCCTTATTTCGTGGAGAAGAAACTCAGTGATGTCAACTATGTCATTGCCACACCAGATCGTAGAACAAGCAACTTTGTCACATCAACATGCTAAAGTTATATCACAGGTGGGACGAAAATAACCCAGTCTGCACTGTAGCTGTTCCACCCGATTCTGCAAGTGAAGCTCTCCCATGTAGTATGAGCCTGAATGACAGTTTGGGGAAGAATCCTGATATCATGAATGATCTCCAGACTAAGCTTTCTCATCTAGCTCCCGAGGAATGGCAGGAGTTTTCGGCATTACTGCAGGAGTACCCGCAAGTGTTCCGTGACACTCCAGGAAGAACCACTGTGTTGATGCATGATGTCGATGTTGGAGACGCAAAGCCAATTAAACTGCCTCCTTACCGTGTGAACCCAGTGAAAGTTCCTCTCATCCAGAAGGAGCTTGGCTACCTGTTGGACCACAAGATGATTGAGCCCTGTCAGAGTGAGTGGAGTTCTCCTGTCACTCTAGTCCCTAAGCCAGGTGGGTCACAGCGGCTTTGCATCGACTACAGATGTATTAATCAGATAACCAAAACAGACACCTACCCTCTCCCTCGCGTGGAAGATTACATAGACAAGATCGGAAAGGCTAGGTACATATGTGAATTTGATTTGTTAAAGGGATACTGGCAAGTACCTATGACTGAACGTGTTAGGGAGATCTCATGTTTTGTAACACTAGGAAAGACTTTTGCATCTTCTGTAATGCCATATGGTATGAAGAATGCACCAGCCACTTTTCAGAAGCTCATGAATGTTGTAACAGAGGGTTTGGCAGGGTGTGTTGTTTATATTGATGATGTATTAATCTTCAGTGACAACTGGAAAAATCACCTATGCCATGTCAGTAAATTTCTTGAGCGTTTGGTTCAGGCTAATCTTGTAGCTAATTTAGCAAAGTGTGAGTTTGGTCAAGCTAAAGTTCAGTACCTTGGGTACGTAATTGGTGATGGACACGTTGCACCACCAGGAGCTAATGTTCAGGTTATAAGAGATCTTGCCAGACCTAAAAGTAGGAAAGAGCTACAAAGATTTTTGGGAATGGTAGGTTATTACAGGAGATTTGTTCTTAACTTTTCAATTCTTGTATCACCACTTACAGACCTACTGAAAAAGGGAGTTAAATTTGTCTGGACCAATAACTGTGAATCCTCTTTCAGCAAACTTAAAGCTATCCCATTAAGTCAGCCAGTGCTCGCTACTCCAAATTTTGCTAAGCCTTTTAAGATGGCTGTTGGCGCAAGTGATATGGGAGCGGGGGTGTTTTGCTGCAAGAGGATGATCAGGGTATTGAACACCCTGTATCTTATTACAGTAAGAAGTTCACTCCACCTCAAAAGAACTATTCAACTATTGAGAAAGAGCTTTTGGCCTTGATTTTGGGTTTACAGCATTTTTCATTTTATTTGTGTTCTGGTTTTGACTCCATAGTCATTTATGCCGATCATAACCCACTGAAATTCCTTAGTAAGTTTAAAGATAAAAATCAGAGATTGACAAGATGGAGTCTACTTCTTCAGGAGTATTCATTAGACATACAACATGTCAAGGGGAAAGAAAATGTTATTGCCGATTGTTTATCTAGACTTTAGACAGATTGTTTTAGAGTAATAAGAAATTTCCTTTGTAAATTTCTTTTTCTTTGTGGGGAGGTGTTACATAGCCTATGATTTCATCATCCCTTGTATAATTCTAACATGATACAGTTTTGTTCATGATTGCATCATCCTTTGTATGATCCTAATGTACAGTATGTTGTATTTGTGTTCACGATTCGCCACGTGGCTTCCATAGTGACCAGGCTTGCTTGTTCTACCTCACTCCCCCCTTCTCCCCCTTATAGTAGAGTAAGTCGTTCTTTCTGTTGTTCAGAGCAGGATTGTCAACTCTTCGTCCCCTATGCCTTCATTTGCGCGTCCTTCTTACAAGTTGAATCAAGCTCTGCCGGCCCCCTATATAATGAGCTCAGTCTCTGTATTAGCGGCCACTTAGATCTACTCCTCATTCTGTTCACATCTCTGTCCTCCCCTGTACAGTATATTATTATTTTTGTGAGTGCTCAGGAAGTCTCCAGCCATCTAACTCCTGTATAATTTGTGTATAAGTGTTATTACCATTTTTCTTGTACTGTATAGCCTAAGGTGTTAATTCGTAAGCCTGGTAAAGTTTTTATGATTCATATTGGTTCCATACTGTCAGCCAGTATTAGTAATATTTTGTATCTGTAATAATATTATATCTTGCTTTAACTCAGTATTATCCCCATCGTCTCTCTCTCTCTCTCTCTCTCTCTCTCTCTCTCTGAGTCTGGCTGGAGGGAAGTGGAGATGGAGTTTGAAAAATATTTATGGAGTTTATCAGGGATTTTAAGCGAGGAAGAAGGAGGAGAAGGAGGAGGAGGAGGAGGAGCAGGAGGAAGAGGAGGAGGAGCAGGAGGAGCAGGAGGAGGAATTCCATTTATGCCTACTGACCGAACAAGGGTTACGTTATTCATTTTCCATTTCTTCCTCCATTTCTAAGTTTTCCTCCTCCTCTTGTCCATCTCTTCTTCCTCCTTCTCCTCTTCCTCCTTCTTCCCTTCCTCCTCCGTCTCCTCTTCTTCCTCCACCTCCTTCTCTTCTCTTTTCTGGCCTAACGAGTGACCAAGGGATTTCTCTCTCTCTCTCTCTCTCTCTCTCTCTCTCTCTCTCTCTCTCTCTCTCTCTCTCTCTCTCCATACGATCAGTACATAGATGACGATGCCATATAATCTAAGTAGGTTATGTAGGTAGGTAGGTAGACAGGTAGGTAGGTAGGTAGGCGGGTAGGAACAAAGGTACAAAGTACAAAGGAAAGCAAACAGCAACAGACCTTATGGTCCTTTCAAGGCTGTTTGGTACAGAGTAGACTGACTACAAGATCTAACTCTACATGCTGAAGGATAAGGATCGTAAAGCAAGAAGGTTCCCCCCGCCTCCAAACCCTCCAGCCAAAACTGGCAAGAAAAAGTGAGAAAAACCACCACTCACAATGGAAAAACTGACATGGAAATTTCATAGGAAAGACTGAAAAGGAAAACCTACATTCTATAATACATTATCTAAAAGATACCAGTATGAATAACCTGAAAGAGAAAGTAGTAAAGTACAATGAGTAATCTAATAAATAAATAACTAATGCATGTCGCTGTACAGGTACGTTCACTTGACGGGGCGTCTGCGGACACAGTGTGGAAATTGCACAGTGCACAGTGTGGATATTCAGGGGTGGTGTGGCAGCCTTGCCTGGCGCTATTAAGGTAGGCACCAGCCAATCAGGCCCCAGCTCCATTCATTCCACTAAGACTAGGAACTTTCCCATGCGGGACAAGCAAACAAGTCACCTCCTGAAGCAGTGACCCCTGGTACATTAAAAAAATCCCGATGGTGGCCACGTAACTAACAGCGACCCTCAGTGATCCACAGCCCACCACAGGTCAAAAGTATAAGTAGTGACCGTTAACTCAGGGCTATCTGTGCATATACTATATTTGCATTTAATTAATTGATCCAGGCTCTAAAAAAATAAAATAAAATAAAACAGAACATTATACATACACAAGTGTTTTATTCAGGATTAAACATATTAAGCTGGGGGTTGGATGCCAAATACTTATCCAGGTGACCTTTAAAGGTTTGTACTGTATTACAATCTATTATGTTGGAGGGCAATTTATTCCATATATTTACAACTCTATTGAAGAAGAAATGCTTTGCTTCATGCGACTGGAATCGTTCGCCAATTATTTTATGCCCATTGCCTCTAGTGTAGTTCGAGTGATCAACTGTGAAGTATTTATCGACAGCCATGTTATCATGTCCTTTGAATATCTTGAATACTTGAATTAAATCTCTTTGTATCCTCCGTTTTGTTAGGGTAGAGATTCAGGGCTTCTAAACGTTCCTCATACAGTTTATTTCTCAATCTAGGTATCATCTTTGTCATCCTTCACTGCACTCTTTCAAGCTTTTCCATATCCTTTTTATAATACGGTGACCAAAACTGAACGCAATACTCTAAGTGTGGGCGTACTAAGGAATTATACAAAGTAAGGACGATATTATCGGATTTATATTCAAATGCTCTGCCTATGAACCCAATCAATTTGTTGACTTTTTTCACAGCTTCTGTACATTGTTTGCTTGGTTTCAAATCATTTGTTATTATAACTCCTAAGTCTTTTTCATGGTTTATCCTATCAAGCTGGACATTATTCATGCTGTAACTTGCTCTTACATTTTTACTGCCAATGTTTAACACTTTGCATTTATTAATACTGATATCCATTTGCCAGACTTTGGCCCAGTTAAACAGTTGATCAAGATCTCTCTGAACTGCCTGTCTTTGCAGTGCTGTATCTGCTCTTTTACCTATTTTAGTATCATCAGCAAATTTTGAAATCTTACAACACAATCCTTCGTCAATATCATTCATATATAAGAAAAGAATAGGACCTAACACTGAACCCTGCGGCACTCCTCTTGTAACGTTTATCCAGTCTGACTCTTTTCCATTTATTACAACTCTTTGCTACCGTCCGGTGAGCCAATCTTCTACCCATCCGAGAACACTGCCACTGAAACCATGTGCCTTTAGCTTCTGAAGGAGTCTTTTGTGTGGAACTTTGTCAAAAGCCTTTTGAAAATCGAAGTAGACCACATCAACAGATTTAGTCTCGTCATACATGTTCAGTATATCATTGAAAAAGTCCAGCAGATTCGTGAGGCAAGAGTGATTATTGCGAAAACCATGTTGCAAATCTTTTATGAGATTGTTTGTTTGTAAGTGTTTTACAAACTTGTCTCTGATAATAGTTTCAAGCAATTTGCAAACCACTGATGTTAAACTAATTGGGCGGTAGTTTTCTGGTTGGGCTCTGTTGCCCTTTCTGAATATTGGGGTTACGTTAGCAAGCTTTCATTCATGTGGCACCTTATTGCTCTTAAGTGATAAGTTAAAAAGTTCAGTTAAAGGCTTTGATATTTCATTCTGTAGTTCCTTCAATACACGTGGTGATATTTTGTCCGGTCCTGGTGCTTTATTCTTAATCTGTTTATTGCAAGCAGTAAGTCGTGATCGCTCACTGTAATGTCAGTGATTATGTTGCCCTCTTCTATAGGAATGGGGGAAACAGTAGGAATTGTATGTATATTTTCTGTTGTAAATACTGACGCGAAGAAAGTACTAAGAATTTTCGCCATCATAGTTTCATCATCAGTGTGCTCTCCGTTATCTGTGACTAAGGGACCGATTGATGGAGTTATTACCTTTTTGCTTCTTATGTAACTGAAAAATTCTTTGGGATTTGATTTACTGATACTTGCGCTATGTGTCTCAAGGTTTTTCTTACTGCATTTAATTAATTTTTTGGCATTTCGTCGAAGGGCATCGTATTCATTTTTATCACTTTGACTCTTTGTGGTATTATAATTCTTATATGCAAGATTTTTTGCTTCTAAACAGTGTTTAATGTTGGAGTTCCACCATTTGGGTTTAGAATTTTTGGTGGGCCTTCTGTTGTGCATAGGAATACATAATTTGATGGCACTGTTGAGAGTTTCTGTAAAGTAACTCCACACGTCATTGATATCTAAAGTTTCGACAATGGGGTGCCAGTCAACTGCACCTGCAATTGCCTTTAATTTCTTAAAATTTGCTCTCTTAAAGTCGGGCACTTTCTCACAACTGGCCTTGACACTGTCTTCACTGAATTTAATGTTAAATGTAACTATGCGATGATCACTTGTACTAAATTCTTCTCCTACAATAACATTACTCACTACGTTTTCTGATGTAGCTAAGACAAGATCTAGGATGTTAGCTCCACGTGTCGGATAATTTACAAATTGATACAAAGAACTTTCTTGCAAATTTGTATATAGGACTGATCCTGTGTGTGGGAATAGGGCTTCCCCCCATTTTGGAACTGGTAAATTAAAGTCACCAAATATTACAGTGCTTTGCATACAAGATAGTTCGGCAATTTGATTGTAGATTTCATTATCGATGTTGAGTGGGCGACCAGGTGGACGATAAATTAACCCAAGAGTGATTTTATGACAATATTCATTTCTAAGCTGAATATAAATAATGTCAATGTTTTCAATACATGGCTTGGTAATTTCGACTGGATGAAATCCTGATTTAACATATAACAACACGCCGCCCCCTGCTCGATTCTTCCTTTCACAACTGAAAATGTGATAGCCTGGTAAACTGAACTCTGCTAGAAAATCTCTCTGCTCAGAATTTAGCCACGATCCTGTTACTCCAATTACATCATAATCTTCGGTAAAGGCAAGGGCCTCTAAATCAGAAAATTTATTATGTAGACTACGAGCATTTGCAAGGATTGCTTTAATGTGTCTTCCTTTCTGATGTGGGGAGCTTCCATTATTTATTGATTTATCAAATCGTATGACATCTACGTTTGCCTCCCGTGATGACAGGTAGGTAGGTACATTGGATAGTTTAAGTAATTACAGAAGGTAGCTCAGGTAGGTAGGTAGGCAGGCAGGTAGGAACGTAGGTAGATTGACAGGTAGGTAGGTACACTGGATAGTTTAAGTAATTACAGAAGGTAGCTCAGGTAGGTAGGTAGGTAGGCAGGTAGAAACGTAGGTAGATAGATAGAGAGGTATGTACAATGGGTAGTTTAAGTAATTACAGTAGGTTGCTCAGGTAGGTAAGTAGGTAGGTAATTAGAGCACTGAAGCAGGCAGGCAGGTAGGTAGGTAGGTAAGTAATCAGACCATGAAAGTAAGTAGATAGGTAGGTAGGTAGGTAGACCGCAGACGACGGTCGTCTGGATGACGGTCCAAGACGCCTGCTCCCGATGGTGCGTGGCAGAAGGAGATCCTGTGGGCACTCCTCCTATAGTAGATCCGGTGGACCCTACTGTGCCGCTGTTCCCCTGGGGTAGAGTAGGACTGTGAGCTCTGGTGGTTGCTCTTCCTCTTGTGGAGGCAGGTCCAGTGGACACTGCTACCGAGGGCCTATTTGTCAAAGGGCAAGTCCCACCCCGATTCTGGCAAGCTCTCTCCCCGTCAAAGGGTCAGTGCACTTCCTGGGGGTCTGGTTGCGTGATAAAGAGGCATAGGGTCACAGGGGAGATGAGTCGTTGTGGCGCGGGGCACCAATGTGTCTCCCCGATGCCTCGTCTTGGGTTAGGGGTCACCTCCCCATGTCCTCCTCCTGGGGCTGTGGTGTCGGGGTCACTCCTCCGGGTGGGTATTTCACAAACCTAATTGATTGAAATATTTATTGTTGTAAAGGTTACTTAACCTTACAGACTAACCTAAATGACCAAACTAAAATTACCTCATACTAAGAAAACAAACCTAACCTAACCTAACAGATTAATCGAACTGACTAACATACTAACCTAACCTGATAATAAGAGAACGAACGTAACTTAACATAATAGATTAATCTATGTAACACACTAACCTAACCTGATACTAAGAGAACGAACGTAACTTAATCTAATAGATTAATCTACGTAACACACTAACCTAACCTGATACTAAGAGAACGAACGTAACTTAACCTAATAGATTAATCTATGTAATACACTAACCTAATCTGGAAGCGAAGATTGGACTTTGTTGGAAGGACACAATAGTGAGAGCAGTGGAAATGAGTTATTTGAGAGGAGCATGTGGAGGTACATGGAGAGACAGACTGACAAATATGGAAGTGAAAGAGTGTTGGGGTGTGGATGAGGATGTGATAGCAAGCGTTATGAGAAATACACTGCGTTGGTTTGGCCATGTGGAGAGGAAGGAGCGCGAGAGACTGACAAGGAGAGTGTATATGAGTGAAGTGGAGAAAGGGAAGAGGTAGGGGGAGAACAAAGAGGGGGTGGAAGGGTGCAGTGGAGAGGTATATGAGAGACGGGGCGTTAGTTGGTAGGAAGAGCAGCGAAATGGCTGGGGACAGGGAGACTTGGAGGCGATTTACTTGTGGCCACCCCTTACGGGATTCAGACATCTGTATATATATAAAAAGTGACATGAAGGGTTTACTGATCGAATTCAACGCTAATCACAAAAAAGTGTTTTGGAATACATGTAGAGCACTGACACTGCCTTACTCTAACACCGCTACTTACTCTAACTTGGCCTAAAACTACCATCTCTCCATCTTGACTATTGAGCAGCAAGAAGAGATTATTGCTATAATTTGGTGCTAGTCATTAAGAAGTGCAAAGGAAAAGATGAAGAGCTGTGGCCTTGTCTTTCTCTGCCACTGAGTCAGCCATTTTCACCATTTGAAAGGCCGAACCAAACTTAATAAATTAATCACCGTCCAAGCCGGGATACGATTCCGAGCCAGGGGTGAAATTTTCGACCATACTTACGATCGATTCTTTGTCGTAACTTGGGTTTGTTTTTACAGGAAGAACTAGACACACTGGGGGGGTGGGGGCTGGTAGTGTGGTGTTGTGATCGAGGTTGTATATTATTGTGAGGTGAGAGTGTATGTGAGTGAGCTGGACGGGGGGAGAGGGAAGGGAAGGCTAAGGATGAGATGGAGGGATGGAGTGGAGAGGTATATGAGAGAGAGGGGTGTGAACTGGAAGGAGAGTAGTGAAATGGCGTGGGACAGAGCGACATGGAGGCGATTTGTTCGTGGCCACCCCTTACGAGATTAAGGCATCTGGCATTAGATACATAGATAGATAGAGTATGGAGGTGTTTTTTCATTGTCGGTGTTAGAATATCTGGAGGTGGGATATTGATATAGAAGGTTTGATAATGTTTGTATGGTGATTGTTTTATGTGCCAAGGTGTGTTGTGTGTGTGTCATATAACAGTATAGGTGCTGTGTACTGGAACAGGCTAATGCGTACCCTGTAGAATTATGTGCCCCTTATATGAAGGTAGTCTCGCACTGGGAGGGCTTTAACCCGCCCCATCCCGACCACTTTTCCACCACTGACTCCCCCCAATCCCGACCATTTTAGGAAAAAAAATTTTTTGGCTCAAACCTTCGCTTTTGGTGAGAAACATCGAAAATTCATTGAGAAATCGCTCACCTGAGGTTTAAAATACTCATTATAGGTAGGAGTGCCTCCTTACCTTACTGGGTTTTCTATTAGGCTGGCACCAAAGAAAACGAGTTCTATGGGAAGATAACTATTTGACACCACTCATAAACGGTATTTATTTATTTACTTGGTACGAATTTATATGTAGTACAAGAGTTTATTGGTTTTCAAGCAGTAATATAGGCATTATAAGCATTGTTACACTCACTAATACCTGACCTTTTTTTGCCACATTACCTGATCATCATTTCTAACTGTTTCTTCCTCTAATGCTATGTAAAGTTTGTCCTCCACATTGTCATTGATTGGGGAATCACTCTGGCCCTGAATTTCGTACCATGGCATGACATGGCTATACTGGCCAGGTCACTGATAACAGGTGAATTGCTGAGACAATGGCATGCAGGGGGGGGAGGAGGTCATGCTGGGTAAGGCATTGTCCCTGCCTGGCATCTTGTTGAGGAAGGTGTCACGTGTATACGTACCAAAAATGACTCGCAAAAATTGAAAATTGTGCAAATTAGGGACCTTGCAATTTTCTCGCGTTTATGTACTTCGACGGGATTGGCAGTGACAAAACGTGTGGACGTTAAAGAACGTGGACAGGACGCCGCAGGTTAATATAAGATGGTAAGTGACCTAAGGAAGTCGATTTGGTACAGTCAGTGGTGATGCGTAGGGCGTTGTTCTGTACGACTTGCAAAGGTGTTGTGGGTGTCAGATAGGATGGGAGCCTCTGCTGAAGAAGGGGAGGGGGGAAGGAGTATTGATCATCACTGATATCAATATTGTTTTTTAGAATATGGAGAATGCATCTTTTTGTAGCCCAAAGTCAGGCCTTGTAGTTGGCCTGAGTGCACTGAGTCTGGGGGTCCACCGCCTCTTGTCTTATACAGGGTCCTTGAAGGTGAGTCCGATGTTATGTCTCTCTAAGAATGTTAGTGTTCAGTGTGTGGCACACGTATATTATTAAATAATGTGATGTTGGTGGGAGTACCTGTGTTCATGCTTACAGCTGGTGGCGAGTGTGCTGGTGGATTTGGCTAGGGTGATTTTCATCCTGTTGTCCTCTTTAATGCATCTAAGACTCAGTTCTTACACCTTTCAACCCGACAAAATCTTCCACAGGTATACCCACTAATGTTTAATAATATTCAGCTTAATCCTACATCATCCTTGAACATGCTTGGGGTTTCATTTACTCGGGACTTATCTTGGAAGGATCATATTACATCTCTTGTAAAATCTGCTTCCAAGAGATTGGGTGTGCTAAGCCGACTCCGCTCTTTCTTTACCCCTGTGCAATTGTTGACTCTATACAGGGGTTTTATCCGCCCCTGTGTGGAGTACAACTCTCATGTGTGGGGAGGCTCCCCTCATACAGCTCTTCTCAATAGGGTGGAGTCAAAGGCTTTTCGTCTCATTAACTCTCCTCCTCTTACTGACTCCCTTCAACCTTTGTCTCTTCGCCGCACTGTTGCATCTTTATCTCTTTTCTATCGCTACTTTAATGGTCACTGCTCCTCTGAACTGTCTGCTTGCATTCCTCCACCTCTACGACGGGCAAGTAGCACCCGTCTGGCAGCAGACTCTCATCCTTTTTCTGTCCAACTCTCTAATGCAAGAATTAACCGTTACTCCCAGTCTTTCATTTATGCAACAGGTCAACTCTGGAACTGTCTCCCTCTGTCTGTATTTCCTGCTGCCTATGATCTCCAGTCTTTCAAACGCAGTGTGTCCAGGCATCTCAAAATGATCGGATCTTGAATTTGGCTCTATATTGTATTTTGTTTTTCTCTTGGAGGGAACTGTTACTGCGGGCTCATGGCCTTTGGTTCCTTCTTCCTCGCATTAAAAAAAAAAAAAAAAAAAAATGTCTGCATTGTGTTGAGGTAGTCCTATTGCAGTGTACAGGCTGTGTCTGCAGTGTGTTGAGGTAGTCCTGTTGCAGAGTACAGGCTGTGTCTGCAGTGTGTTGAGGTAGTCCTGTTGCAGTGTACAGGTTGTGTCTGCAGTGTGTTGAGGCAGTCCTGTTGCAGTGTACAGGCTGTGTCTGCAGTGTGTTGAGGTAGACCTGTTGCAGTGTACAGGCTGTGTCTGCAGGGTGGTTTGTGCTTGTTATGGTGATGTCATCTGCATATGAGACAATATATGTGGGTGGTTGGGGTGGGGGAATATTATATATGTATAGGTTGAAGAGTGTGGGCGGGAGATCTGAGCGCTGTGCAACTCTGACGGGGAAATTTCGTGTTGGTGATGGGTTGGTCGAGAATGTAACATGTGCTTGTCTACCAGGCAAGTAAAAGGCAAGCCAGCGCTTAGTGTTCTCCATGTTTGTGTTGTGTCTTTAGGTGATTAGTTTGCGTTGGGGGACGGCATCAAAGGCTTTACTAATATTTATTGTTGTGAGTAGTGTGCGCTGTGCGGGTAGAATGATAAGGTGTAATGTGCAAATTTATAAGCTAAAGAAAGTGTTACTAGCATTTTTGCCCAGCTTTTAGCATAGGTACGAACACACAATAAAAAAATAAAAAAATAAAAAACTTTAATGAACACAATTATTCAGATATCATCCAAAAACTATTATATATACGATTTTCTAATATGCACGTATTACCCTTGGGATGAAAACATTAATATGTCAAGAAAAAGTCGCAAATTGACTGTCTTCTGGGAGTGTATGCAAATATTTAAACAAGACGTAATGATTTTTGTAAAATTTGTATTAAACCTGACGTAGTAATATTTAATACATTATAAAGGACCGGAGTACAGGGCAGTTGTTCAGTATATATTGTGCTACTTTTTGTTATTACATAAACAAATGCTGTACTGCTGAGCTGTGAAGGTGAGTTTAAGGACTGGATTAGAAGTGATTTTGAGAATGTTGCAGTATCTCTTGCTTAGCGATTTATCTCTCACACTGCACCTCATTATCCTTTTGTTATTGACGCAAGTATATCAGCACTAAAGGTCTATAAATAACATACAAGAGAATTGTATTCTGCCAAATAAATCGCTAAGGAAGACGTGCAAGGAAGCCTGCTATAGATCCAAAATATTAGGTATAGTAGTAAAGTGGTTAATGAAGGCTATATCTAACCCCTCCAGTTTAAAAAGTCTCATTTAAGGTGAATATAATCGTCTGGAGATGGAAGAAATTATATATAAAGTACGTCACTAGATTATATGAAATTTTAAAAGAAAATGGTATTACTTGTTTCTAACAGAAAACCAAATATTTTAAGCGATAACTAAGCTAACGATGGACATTTTGTTTTTCTAAATGGCATGGTCGTGTTACCTCTTCATTAGCAATTTCTTTAGCACAGATAAACTTAGCATTCTCTAACATACTACTTATCGTTTTATTGTCGACACAGTCTGCATCAGATATACACAGGATAAAAGGTTACTGGTGTGTACAGCGTAGGATAAATCACTGAGGAGTTAGCGTTAGGAAATCTGTGAGGTCAATTAGAATTTGACCTATAATCCACAAACTGTGGCCAACGATGTCACTGAAAGTCACATAGGAATAAGTACAATATACAGAATATGAGAGAGAGAGAGAGAGAGAGAGAGAGAGAGAGAGAGAGAGAGAGAGAGGTGGAAATGTGAGTTGATACCTCATACTAAGAAAACAAACCTAACCTAACCTAACACATTACCCGAACTGACTAACATACTAACCTAACCTGATACTAAGAGAACGAAAGTAACTTAACCTAATAGATTAATCTACGTAACACACTAACCTAACCTGATACTAAGAGAACGAACGTAATTTAACCTAATAGATTAATCTACGTAACACACTAACCTAACCTGATACGTAACACACTAACCTAACCTGACACTAAGAGAACGAACGTAACTTAACCTAATAGATTAATCTACTTAACACACTACCCTAACTTGATACTAAGAGAACGAACGTAACCTAATAGATCAATCTACGTAACACACTAACCTAACCTGGAAGCGAAGCTTGAACCTTGTTGGAAGGACAGAACAGTGAGAGCAGTGGAAATGAGTTATTTGAGAGGTGCATGTGGAGGTACATGAAGAGACAAACGAGAAAGAGAAGGAGTGTTGTGGTGTGGATGAGGATGTGATAGAAAGCGCTAGGTTAGAAGAAATAAACTGAGTTGGTTTGGCCATGTGAAGAGGACGGAGAGCGAAAGAATGAAAAAGAGTGCATGTGAGTGAAGTGGAGAAAGGGAAGAGATAGGGGGAGACCAAAGAGGAGGTGGAGGCATGGAGTGGAGAGGCATATGAGAGAGGGGGCATCAGTTGGCAGGGAAGACAGCAAAATGGCAGGGTACATGTGGACGTCGAGGCAATTTGTTTGTGGCCACGCCTTACGGGAGTAAGGTGTCTGTATATATATATATATATATATATATATATATATATATATATATATATATATATATATATATATAGTGATAGATGATGGAATTCATCGCTAGTCACGAAAAAGTGCTGTGGAATGCATGCAGAGCCCTAGCACTGCCTTTGAGAGTGGAGCCATATAACCGCTATTTACTCTAACTTGGCATAAAACTGCCGTCTCTCCATCTTGACTATCGAGTAGTAAGAAGAGATTATTGCTTGAATTTGCTGCTAGTCACGAGGAGGTGCAAAGGAAAAGATGAAGACCCATGGCCTTGTGTTTTTTCTGACACTGAGTCAGCCATTGGCGCCACTGGAAAGGAAGATCCATACTTGGGTGTTAGACAAGATGGTAGCCAATGACGGGGGGGGGGGTGAGAAGGCATTGGACATCACAGATCTAATGTATTGTTTTTAGAGTAAGGACAGTGCTTCGTTTTGTGGCCCAATGTCTGGCTCTGTAGTTGGCCTGAGTGCATTGAGTCTGGGGATGTACCGCCTCTTGTCTTGTACATGGTCCTTGAAGGTGAGTCCGATGTTATATGTCACTCCAAGAATCACAGTGAACTGTGTGTGGCACATGTACATTGTTAAATACGATGTGGGGGGAGTACTTTTTTTTTTTTTTTATGCGAGGAAGAAGGAACCAAAGGCCATGAGCCCGCAGTAACAGTTCCCTCCAAGAGAAAAACAAAATACAATATAGAGCCAAATTCAAGATCCGATCATTTTGAGATGCCTGGACACACTGCGTTTCAAAGACTGGAGATCATAGGCAGCAGGAAATACAGACAGAGGGAGACAGTTCCAGAGTTGACCTGCTGCATAAATGAAAGACTGGGAGTAACGGTTAATTCTTGCATTAGAGAGTTGGACAGAAAAAGGATGAGAGTCTGCTGCCAGACGGGTGCTACGCGCCCGTCGTAGAGGTGGAGGAATGCAAGCAGACAGTTCAGAGGAGCAGTGACCATTAAAGTAGCGATAGAAAAGAGATAAAGATGCAACAGTGCAGCGAAGAGACAGAGGTTGAAGGGAGTCAGTAAGAGGAGGAGAGTTAATGAGACGAAAAGCCTTTGACTCCACCCTATTGAGAAGAGCTGTATGAGGGGAGCCTCCCCACACATGAGAGTTGTACTCCACACAGGGGCGGATAAAACCCCTGTATGGAGTCAACAATTGTGCAGGGGTAAAGAAAGAGCGGAGTGTGCTCATGTTTACTGCTGGTCATGAGTGTGGTGGTGGATTTAGCTGGGGCAATATTCAGCCTGTTGTCCTCAACCCAAGTCTGCATTGTTTGAGGTAGTCCTGTTGCAGTGTACAGGCTGTGTCTGCAGTGTGTTGAGGTAGTCCTGTTGCAGTGTACAGGCTGTGTCTGCAGTGTGTTGAGGTAGTCCTGTTGCAGTGTACAGGCTGTGTCTGCAGTGTGTTGAGGTAGTACTGTTGCAGTGTACAGGCTGTGTCTGCAGTGTGTTGAGGTAGTCCCACTGCAGTGTACAGGCTGTGTCTGCAGCATGTTAAGTTAGTCCTGTTGCAGTGTACAGGCTGTGTCTGCAGTGTGATGAGGTAGTCCTGTTGCAGTGTACAAGCTGTGACTGCAGTGTGTTGAGGGAGTCCTGCTGCAGTGTACAGGCTGTGTCTGCAGTGTGTTGAGGTAGTCCTGTTGCAGTGTACAGGCTGTGTCTGCAGTGTGTTGAGGTAGTCCTGTTGCAGTGTACAGGCTGTGTCTGCAGTGTGTTGAGGTAGTCATGTTGCAGTGTACAGGCTGTGTCTGTCCCTTGGCAATGAAATTACCATTTTGGGTGATTTTAACATACACAGTGTTGAATGGTTATTGCATTCTGCCCGGACTGACGACGGTGGTCTAGAATGCGAGCTGTTTGCGGAATCGTTTAATCTCACCCAGTTGGTAAAGCAACCAACCAGAATACCTGATAATCCTGACTATAATGTCCATCTCTTGGATTTATTCTTGACAAATAATCCAGATCAGTACAGGATAGAGGTACTGTCACCACTTGGATCCTCTGACCACAATCTCATCAAAGCCTCATTAGTTAACCCTCCTACACCTCCCCATTCCGAACCTGTCAGGGTGACCCGATGGCACTTTGACAGGGCAGACTGGGATGGATTTAGAAATTATCTTGCTTATGTTCCATGGCAGTCTTTCTTCTCTAGTGATCCCAATTCTACCCAGTCCCACATTTGCGACTTAATACTAGCTGGTATGGATTTATTCATACCAAGTCAACAATTCACTAAAAGATCAAACTCTCCAAAATGGTTTGATGGCAATTGTGCTAGAGCAACAGCCCAAAAGTCATTAGCATATAACTCTTACTTAAAATCAAAAACATCTGAATCACTCTCCCAATTTAAAATTGCTAGAAATCATGCAAAAGCTGTATTAAATCTATCTAAATCAAACTTTCTTCAAAAGCAAGCATCAAAACTACTTAACAACCCTAATGACAATAGAATATTCTGGTCAACTCTTAATTCTTTCAATAATATCTTTAACAAGTCATCTTTCATTCCCCCACTAAAATCTTCAGATGGCAATATTACAAATGACCCACGTGGGAAAGCAGATATCTTTGCTAGTACCTTTGCAAGAAACTCTACCATAGATGATACCAGCCAGAATGTCTCAGTACTGGAACTTGATTCTCCCGAAATTGCCCCACTTAAAATACAGACAAGATTTGTAAAATCCATCCTAGACAATTTACCTACCAACAAAGCTCCAGGCTCAGATGGAATTCCGCCAATTGTTTTGAAAAAGTGTTCCCCTGAACTTGCCTCTGTCCTAGCTAAAGTATTCAGGCTATGCATACGTACTTCTTTATTCCCAAATTCATGGAAAGAAGCCAATATCCACCCAGTTCCGAAGAAAGGAAGATCGTCTGACCCCTCCAATTACAGACCAATAGCTGTCACATCTTCTCTTGGTAAGGTATTTGAAACTTTAATTAATAAGCATATTGTTAAACATCTTGAATCCAACAACTTAATTAGTGATAGACAATACGGTTTTCGCCACGAAAGATCCACCATTGACATACTCAATCTCTTAACTCATACCATCCATCAATCAATTGATCTTTTTGGAGAAGCTCATGCAGTAGCTCTTGATATCTCTAAAGCTTTCGACAGAGTATGGCACCGTTCCCTGCTGTCCAAACTCCCTTGCTATGGACTAACGTCTTTTGTTCCTTTGATTTCTTCTTATTTTAGTGACAGGAAAATAAGAGTAAAAGTAGATGATGTATTTTCGAATTTCCACTTAATTAATGCCGGCGTGCCGCAGGGATCAGTTCTAGCACCAACCCTATTTCTGGTTCATATTAATGATCTCTTATCTGTCACTCACAATCCCGTTCACTCATATGCAGATGACTCAACACTACATAGTTCATTCACACTCAGACATCCATTTACAAAGTCTAATATCTCTACCTCTCAACTCAGTACAGCCATCTCCATAAATCAAGATCTAGCTACAATCAGTGAATGGGGACAAAACAACCTTGTCTCTTTTAATGCTAGTAAAACTAAATTGCATTGCGCAGTTGACCCTTGTGCGGTGTGGTGCGGTGAGGATCTGTCCGTTCTCCCCTTTGGGGCTAAGATGTGAATGAATGTGTTTAAATGGATGAGTAAATGGAGAGTGTGTCGTCCTGTCTCGGCTACCTCCCTTTCCTTGGGGGAAGCAGCCTAGGTATATAGATAGATAGATAGAAAACTAAATATATACAGTTTACTAATAGACAGATATTGCCAGATTCGTACATTACCTTCAGTGCTACTAATATTCCCATCTCCAAAAGTATTGAAATTCTTGGTGTCTCACTTAACAGTGCCCTCGGCTGGACCTCTCATGTCAGATCACTTGCTAAAACCGCCTCAAAGAAACCTGGATTATTGTACAGAGTCCGTAACTTCTTCGCCGATGAGCAGTTAGCTGTAATTTATAAGAGTCATGTGCGCTCTAAGCTTGAATATTGCTCACCCTTGTGGAATGGTTGTGGAGAGGTTGCATTAAGACAACTAGACAAAATTCAGAATAAAGCTGTTAGAATCATTAAAAACCCTGCTATTACATATAAACTACCTCCCCTGCAAGTAAGAAGGAATGTTGCCTCCCTTGCATTATTTTACAGATATTTTTTTGGCAAATGCTCAGACGAAGTTGCGTCCATGGTGCCACCTCTCCATGCCTTCCCTCGTGCTACACGGGCATCTGGAACGCTCATGACTGGAATGTCACTCAACCATATTGCAGAACTTCTGCCTATCAGAATTCTTTCATTCCCCGAACTGCATCTCTCTGGAACTTGCTTCACCAGAGTTGTTTTCCTCCAAATTTCAACCCACAACTGTTCAAGTCTAACTGTTACAGATATTTTATGAATAGAGGACACCGGTAATTTGGTGTATGGATTATTTTTTTTTTTCCCATTTGTTTTTCCTTCCTCTGTTCTGTTATTAAAAAAAAAAAAAGTATGATGTGTGTTGTTATGGTGATGTCATCTCTATGGGAGACAATATTTGTGGATAGTTGGGGTGTGAGAATATCATGCATTTATGGGTTGAAGACTGTGGGTTGAACTCCGTTCAGGAAATTTCGGGTTGGTCATTGCTTGTCCTTAAATATAACATGTGCTTAACGGGTGTGACGAAATACCGAATCGGCGGTCGTTTACAGAATCGTCACTTTTGAATGAAAAATATAATTTCTATAACCACATAGGTTCATACACACCTACTTATCTGAAGTCTGGTCAGTAATTTGTTTTGCTTAACTATTAAATAAAAAACTCAAAATTCAGACCAAAAAATTGCTAAAGTTAGCAGCAATGTTTTCCCTCTAGCTTGACAACTCGCCTTGACAGACTTCTGCTCTATAAATATTTATTTACAATGCACGTACATTTATTTGTGCTTTAAATCAATATTCATGCAAGACAGAAGTCTGTCAGTGCGTCTTGACGGTCTGAAGGGTAAATACACCCTAACATTAGCACGTTTATGCTCTGAAACCTGATTTTATATAATAATACAGTAGTTATTTTAAGCAAAGTTTTTGGACTGAACTGTATTTCAGATAATTAGGTGTGCATGAACCCATATTGTAATAAAAACTATAATATTTTCCTTAAAAGTGCCGATTCGGTAACTGACCGCCGATTCGGTATTTCGTCGCCCCGGTGCTTGACTACCAGACAATTAATTTGGAAGCCAGCGTTTGGTGTTGTCCATGTTTGTGTTGTATATTTTGGTGATTAGTTTGTTTTGGCGGACAGCATCACAGGTTTTACTAACATCTAGTCTTGATAGTAGTGTGCTCTGTGCGTGAATAATGATAAGGAATGATATGCAAACTAAGTAGCTAAAGAAAACGGGTTACAATATTTCTGGCCTGATTAGAATACCTCACGTCCAATGATCAATTAAATACTGTCTATCTATCTACCTATTGTCAGACGCCTTTATCCCGTAAGGGGTGGCCACAAACAAATCGCCTACAAGGCCCCCTGTCCCCTGCTATTTCACTGCCCTGCTCCAAGCTCACCTACCCCCCCCCTCTCATATGCCTCTCCACTCCATCTCTCCATCTCATCCTTGGCCTCCCCCTCTCTCTACTCTTCCTCAACCTCACTCACACTCTCCTCGTCAGTCTCTCACTCTCCATCCTCTCCACATGGCCAAACCACCTCAGTATATTGCTCTTTAACGCTTCCCATCACATCCACATCCACACCACAATTCTCCTTCACTTCCTCATCTGAAGATCGCATTTCTGTCAATTCAGAGTCTGACAGTGAGTTTGAAGAAGAGGATGAAATTGACCTTGAGCCAGCTCCAAAATCAGCCCGTCAGCAGCCAGTTTCAGGCCCCCCGCAGCAGTCAGCCACAAGACCAGCTCGTCACCAGCCAGCCAGAGGATCAGCCCATCAGCAGCCCATCACAGGACCAACCAGAGGACCAGCCAGTCAGCAGACAGCCCATCAGCAGCCAGCAAGTGGAGGAATATGGATGTCAAATAATGGTGAAATTGAATGGTATCCTTGCCCAAAGAAAGAGCCACCCCGCAGGGCTGCCAATGTGATAAAGATGCATCCAGGGCCAACACGGATGGCAGTTACTCACTTGCAGGATATCGTGTTTTCTTTTGAATTTTTCATCCCGGATGACAGCCAGAAAATCATTCTGGATTGCACCAAAATAGAAACAAGGCGTGTTTTTGGACAGGGGTGGAAGGAGATGGACCAAACCCATTTACGAGCATGCCTTGGGCTTCTTATCCTTGCTGGAGTTTTCAGATCCAAAGGGGAATCCACAGAATCCCTGTGGGATGCAGAAACTGGCAGAGAACTTTTCCGTGCCACAAGGTCTGGAAAATTTTCACATTATTTCCAGGATTATCTGCTCTGATAACTGCGAGATGAGAGACTAGCTTGGTGGCAGAGAGACAAGCTAGCTGCCATCAAGACAGTGTGGGACAGGTGAGTGCACTGTCTCCCCCTGTTTTACTGCCCTGGTCCTAATGTCACTATTGATGAGTAGCTGGTGCCATTTAGGGGCCACTGCCCCTTCAGGCAGTACATACCATCAAAACCCGCAATATACGGAATAAAGATTTGGGCTGCCTCTGATGCTGCATCATCATATGCATGGAACTTGCAAGTGTATACAAGGAGGCCGGATGGATTAGCCCCTGAGAAACACCAAGGGATGAAAGTGTTCCTGGACATGACACAAGGACTCAGTGGACACAACATCACATGCAATAACTTTTTTACCTCACACAAGCTAGGACAGGAGCTCCTAAGCATATTATTATTAACCATTTATGCTGTCTTTCTTGTCAGCATTTGGGAAAAAGTAAACATTTGGTATTTTTGCAGAAATTGTTATGGCTGTATTGATTTAAAAACTCAATAATGCGGTGGGTCCACCAGACCCGCAAACATTGGCTGCGTAACAAAAACATGAACACCACACAAGGGTTAACAACAAAGTATCATCTGAGAAATTACCAATATGCTGGGAATCGAACCCGAGAATCTCAGGTGAGATTTTTCCTGTGTAAAATACAGGTTTCCCTCTTCATTCTGACTTACCGGAAGTGCTTGGGATAGATTAAAAGCATCTACTTGTCCGAGTGCCAGGGGGTTAACTCACCCACTTCAGGCCCACAGTGGGGGCGGAGGGACTTTGGTTACAAGATTGTGACAACGTGAGTTAACTTTTACCTGGTCGTGGTGTAGTGGTATGCTGCCTGGCTCTCACCTGAGAGTCCCGGGTTCGATTTCCGGCATATTGGTAATTTCTCTGATGATTTTTCCTGTGTAAAATACAGGTTTCTCTCTTCTCAACAAAGTATCATCTGCAAACAACAGTACAGGGAGATTCCAACCGCTGCCCTCTCATTAGGGCCGCTGCAACATTCATGAGCCACTGCACTACCTTGTATCTCTTTTATAACCCCATCCGTATACAGACTGAAGAAGTGAAATTTGGCTTCCTCGGAGGAATAATGAATATTAATATATTTCAAAAATACAGACAGTGATATAAATATTCACAAATTATGAAAAAAAAAAAAAAAAAAAGTTGGCCTGCAGTAGGATAAGATAATGTCTAGGATTCTACTTCTGGATTTATATGCAAATATTTGACCAGAGCATAAGGGTTTTTGTAAACCATGAATTTCCCTGATGCAGTAAATATTTTTCACATTATTCGTACCAGAAATAATGGTAAATATTTCGGTACATTTTGTTATTACTAAAACAAGTAATAAAATCTTGAGATGTGGCGGTGAGTTTAAGGACTTTATTAATAGTTATCTCGAAAATATCGCAGCAACTCTTCCTTGGATATTTATCTTTCACATTGCACCTCATTATCCTTTTGTTATTGATGCAACTACATCAGCAGTAAAGGTCTATAAATAACATACAAAAGAAATGTATTCTGCCAAATAAATCATTAAAAAAAGACGTGCAGGGAAGCCTGATGCAGAACCAAAATATTCGGTATAGTAGTAATGTTATGCTGAGTGTTTTTTGGTCGACTCCTCGTCCTAAAAACACTAGCGACTAAGCGGAGTCCTCTTTCCGGACCGGAAGTAAAGCACTAACAAAGGAACAGGACATAAAAGCCAGGCAGTATACCTTAACACATCTATTGCCTTAATTCTATAACCGTTACAATATGATACAGAGTGATATTTGAGATACACGATACAGGGACACAGAGTTAGGCTTTGATAGCACAAAATACAGTTGCACTTAACACACGATATGATTCATGTATACCAATGTCTTTAGTTATATATATGTAGATATCCGTCTTTCATTTAAACCTAAAATTTATATACACACGATAGCAAGGGGAATACACAAGGTTAAGAGTCTGTGGGAGGAATATTACTATAACGAACACAGGGTGCGGATCACGACACTCGACTCAGTTACCTAGTCGCGGCTACACTTTATATACCCTTTTGGTTCTCCCGCGCACCCTGATCGTCATTCACAATTACGGGAAGTTCTTTAATTCTGGGCAGGTGATATTACTCTACTTATTATTATTAAATATTTTTACCCTATTGGGTATGTAATTCTGTTGGGTTAATAACAATAGTCACCGGTTTTATATGGATCACACTCTGTCACTGTTCATTGTTCCTCTTCCTCTGGCTTATTTTCGGTCTAAGGGGCGTCACTAATTTACCCGTGTTTCCTGAGTTAATTCACTCTGTCACTGTTCGAGGGGGAGGACCTCAGGGGGACTCTGCCTGTAACGGGCAACACACTACCCGCAGGGGAGTCACTGCCCGGGTCCGGGTCGTCGGTGGGGTGCAGGGAGGCCCTCCTGTCTGGGGGCCTCGACCTGAGAGGTGGCCCTCGGGACTGGGGCCAAACAGCTGGAGGAGGCGGGCCTGACGTCGGCGGCTTCGTTGGGTGAGGGAGTCGGGGTTGCCCTCACCTGTAGTCTGCTGGGCTCGCCTGGGGGTCCTGGGGGTGCAGTCATCTGCCAGGGGACGCGCCGTCAGGGTTGGACTGCAGCCTCGTCTCCTGCTGGTGCCTGTGAAGGACAGAGATTTCCCAGGAGTGGGAGGCAGGTCCAGTCTCAGACTTTGCCTCCACTCTGGTGACACCTCTGGGGCAACACTCCTGGGTGGTGTCAAGCAGTTCCCACAGGGGAACGCGGTAGGTGGAGTATACACGGAGACCGTGTCCTCTCCTACATACAGGGAGGGAAGCACAGAGGCGACTCTCTCTCCTGGGTCTGTTACAGCCGTGGCTCCAGGTCTTTTTACCCTGGGACCCACTTTTAGCTGTTTACTAGGGCCTCCTGCCCTTGGAGTGGCGGAGGGTACCAAAACCTCGTGGCGCACTAAAGGGCCTCCTGCCCTGGACGTGGCCGAGAGTACTGACACCTCGTGGTGCACTAAAGGGCCTCCTTCCCTGGACGTGGCAGAGGGTATGGACACCTCGTGGCACACTAAAGGGCCTCCTGCCCTGGACGTGGCAGAGGGCACTGATACCTCGTGGTACACTGAAGGGCCTCCTGCCCTGGGCGTGGCAGAGGGTATTGATACCTCGTGGCACACTGAAAGGCCTCTTGGCCTGGACGTGGCAGAGGGTACTGACACCTCGTGGCGCACTAAAGGGCCTTCTGTCCTTGAGGGGGTAACTATGGCCTTCGCCAAAACATTACTTGGGACTGAATCATGTTCAGTCCCACCCCACTGCTGGCGATGGTTGTCCCGCCTGCAAGGTCGTTGCCGATCCTTGTTCACCTGGTGTCGGGGCAGTTGCGGGGAAAAGGGGCGCAGGTCAGTAGTGGGCGGGTGACCCTCTTGCCCTGGGTCATTAGCCCCCTCATTGTGTCTTCCTGGGGTGGTGGTGTGGTGGTGGCCCGGTGGCGGGGTGGGTGGTCCGGCGGCGGGCATTTTAAGTAAAGTGGTTAATGAAGGCTATATCTAACCCCTCCAGTTTAAAAAGTCTCATTTACGGTGAATATAATCGTCTGCAGATGGACGAAATTATATATAAAGTACCTCACTGGATTAATTGATTATAGAAAACGGAATTACCTGTGTATAATAGAAAACCATATAATTTTAAAGGTTACCTAAGCTAACTTTTCTTTTCTTTTTTCCGTTATCACAGCCCTTGAGCTATCGTCGTTATGAGTCTGGCCACATTTCACGCTACTACCGATCTGCAGAACAGTGTGGTCTGTGCAGTGGCCCCCATTCAACCACAACCTGTCCTGTCAGGCACTCCGTCACCGTTCACTCTCCCAGTCCCCGTGCACCTGACCCCCACTCATCTGAGTTCCCGGAACTGCCCCTACCACCCACACCACCAGCCCCCACTAACCCCATGGCTGCCCACCCTTGTCTCCTACATTCACCGCAGTTCCAGTGCTCCCGGGTGTGGGCGTGTGGGCGTCACTGCTTGGCACCTGGACTGTCCAAGTCGTCACTCAGCCTGCCCTGCCCCTGCTCTTGCCCCCACCGCCACCCCTGCTCCTAATCATCAGCCGACACACCCTCCCACCGCTGGTTCTACATCATGCCCCCCTCCTCCCTCCCCCTCAGCCCCTGCCCCTCCCCGTGCCCCGCAACAAGCTGCTCACCCCTCCCTCCCTCACCCACTACCCCACCCATCAGACCATCAACTGCAACTCCTGCAACACCTGTGCGAGGAACATCGCTTTCTCCTTTTGTATGTACTCTCTCACCTTAATATTCCTCCTCTGCCTACTTCCCTGCTACCACAAACCAACTCCCACATACCAACCGCTGCCGTTACCCCTGTTCCTTCCTTCTCTCCCGTCTCACCACCACCCAGCCTTGTCTCTCCATCTGTGTCCTAGCCTCACCCTCACACACAAGCCTCCTCTGTCTGTACTCCCTCACCCACTCCTTTCTCCCATACATCCTCGCCTCTCTGCCACCCTCTCCCCTCTCCCTCCCTCCCTCTCTCAGGGCAACTGTACAGTACATATGGGACCTCCCTCTCTCCTACCTCCCCACGTACTCTCCTCCTCCTTTCCCCCACTTCCTCAACTATCCGTTCCCCAACTCCCTCATGACAATTCTCCGTCTCCCCCCTTATCCTAAGGGCTCCCAAACCCAATTATAAAATGTTATCTTGGAACATACGGAGCGTCCACCGCCGCCTGGCTGATCTTTCTCATTATGCATCATCTCATCACCCTGCTGTTATCTGCCTTCAGGAGGCTTTCCCTCACTCTCGTCGCCCCAGACCTCCACCCAGGCTTCGGGGATACCACTGCTATCATACCCTCTCTGGCCAAGGCCTGGTTACATGCATTCGTCACTCTATTCCTCACACCCTCATTACCAAATCACCTGCCTCTTCTCACTCCTCGCTCTTTCACTTCTTTCGCCTCACAGTCAATGATGCCTCTTTTTATATATGTAACGTCTATCTCAGTCCAATTGGAGGTGACCCCACCACTTTACTTATCTGCCGCTCCTCACCTATTTTTTACCTGGGCGATTTTAGTGCCTCTCATCCATCATTTGGCGGTTCCCGTACTTCTTTTGCTGGTCATCGTCTCAACGACTTTGCCAATAACCATCATCTGCATCTATTCCCCACTTCTCATCCCACTCATGTTGGGGGAGGCTATCTCGGTCTCGTCCTTGGTAGCAACGTGGTACAACATGCTGTCACTGTTGACATTATCTCTACTCTTATCTCCGATCACAGTGCCATCCTTGCCACATATTCCATTCCCATACTTCACTTCCAGCACCGTCATGTCAGTAAAAAGATAAGTTTCAAAATCTTGTACGTCTTTCAAAAGTGGTGGAAAGCATTTCAAAAGCTTCCTTTCTTGTAAAATTTCGAGGTAACTTTCTCAGCAATAAATATTATATGACACTCCCTGACAACCTTTCACAACAGTGCTCTTTCTCCTCCAGACACATACCTCGGCTGTATGTACAAACTCATGAACAACTTCAGTTTCATAACCCCTTGCGTTAATGTAATACAAGTGCATGGTCGGGCCACCTGGAGTCCTCTTAGAGTGACTGTGGACATAGAGAAATTCCACAAGCCCAAGGATCATTGGCTGCCTTGTGAACTTAAATCCCACATCATGACAAAGTTGGAGACAACAGATCGTCACCAGACTACACATATATTGTGACGGGTCTGTAGATGGCACCACGTCTGGATGTGGGCTGTTCATTAGGGAGTATGAGTCACCCATTCAGTACGTGGACACTGTCATTTCAGGAAGACTCCCTAAATCTCTTCCACAAGGACAAAACTGTATTCGATAGAAGAGGGACTAGGTTGTGTTGTGTCTTTATCTAAGGATGTTTACTTCTTTGTGGACAGTCAAGGAGCTCTGTATGAATTACTGTCTACTACTCCTACAGACTGTGATATTGTCAGTAGATGTCCATCAACCATCTGGTGTATTGGAAGCACAGGTCATAAAGTCCACTTCACATGGATTCCTTCCCATATAGGGATACCCTTCAACGAAAAGGCTGACAATCTAGCTCAGTGATTCTCAAACTATGGGTCGCGACCCAAAGGTGAGTCGTGAGAGGAATTTCGATGGGTTGCAGGGACATAGAATAGCCCTAATGCTTTCAATGTATTTATTTACTTAATTGAAATGATAATTATCCTTATTACACTATTAACATATTCATAATAACTACTATAGGATATATACCGGCTACTTTCTGTGTGTGTGTGTGTGTGTGTGTGTGTGTGTGTGTGTGTGTGTGTGTGTTCTTACCTAATTGTATCTTTACAGGAATGAGTCAAGCTCGTACTATCCCGTGTCTTAAACCATATTTATCGTACATATCCTAAAATTTGTGAATTGTTTTGGCACACACTATTTCATTCGGTAGTGCATTCCATTGATCAATTGCTCTGTTTGGGAAACTGAATTTCCTTGCGTCTTTATCACCTCTCTTCTTATGCAGTTTTTTGCAGTGTCCTCTTGCTGATGCTTCTCCATATGTTAAGTAATCATTTATGTCTATTTTCTCCTTTCCTGATATGCACTTATATAGCATTAACAAGTCACCTCTTTTCCTTCTCTCCTGTAAAGTTGGTAGATTCAGTTTATTTAGTCTTTCTTCGTAGCTTAGGTCCCTTAAGCTTGGTATCCATCTTGTAGCGGCTCTTTGAACTTTTTCAATCTTGTCTATGTGCTTTTTGAGATGAGGACTCCAGACTACTGATGCATATTCCAGGGTTGGTCTAATGAACGATGTTATTATCCTTCTTAGCATGTCTTCATTTATGTATGTGAATGCTATTCTCATATTTGCAAGCAGTGTATACATGTTCCGTACCTTCTCGCTGATGTGGTCAGCTGGAGATAGTCTGTTATTGATAATCACACCAAGGTCTTTCTCTCTTTCTGATGTGTATAGGGTTTTATTTCCTAACTTATAATCCCAATCAGGTCTTTTTCCACTTTTACCAAACTTGATTTCATGACACTTGTCCACATTGAATTCCATTTGCCATGTGCTACTCCATTCATGAAGTTTATTTAATTCTTCTTGTAGCTCTTTGCAAGAGTCTGTGTTAGTAATTCTCCTTTGTATTTTTGCATCATCTGCAAACATATTCAGATAGCTCTCATTTCCAGTGTTACTGTTTATATCATTTATATACACTAAAAACATGATTGGTGCCAGCACTGAACCCTGTGGTACTCCACTAGTCACTTCTTTCCATGATGAGTAGTTTCCTCTTAGTACTGTCCTCATTTCTCTTTTTATGAGAAAGTCTTGCATCCAACAAAACAGTTTGCCTCGAATTCCTCCTTGATGGTACAGTTTCCATAAAAGTCTTTGGTGTGGTACTGTGTCAAAAGCTTTCTTGAAATCTAAATAGATACTGTCCACCCATCCTTCCCTGTCCTGTATTGTGTTTGTTACTCTGTCATAGTAGCTCAACAGATTAGTAACACATGATTTTCCTTTTCTGAAACCAAACTGTCTTTCTGTTATCATACTGTGTTCTTTTAGATGATTTACCCAAGCTTTTCTTATAAGTTTTTCTAATACCTTGCTTACAACACTGGTCAGTGATACTGGTCGGTAGTTGAGTTGATTTTGTCTATTTCCTTTCTTGATTAAGGGGACAATATTTGCTTTTTTCCAAATATCAGGTAGTTTACCTTGACTCAAGGATTTCTTGAAAATTAAAAATAATGGTTTACTTAACTCCTTTGCACATTCTCGTAATACCCAACATGAAATTTCATCAGGACCACTTGCTTTTCCTCTGTCTAATCTACTTAACTCCTCCTGTATTACTTTTTCTGCTATTTGTATATCTGGTAGTATGTGTGGACATGAGTGTTCCACATAGTCCCTCTCAAAATTTTTTTTTCTGTAAAAACTAATTGGAAATTCTTATTTAGTGCTTCACAAATATCTTTCTCTTGTGTATAAGTGATTCCCTCGTCCGTAATGGATTGTATTATATCTTTTACTTTGGTTTTGCTTCTGATATAGCTGTAAAACAGCTTTGGTTGATCACTACTTTTATTTATTATATCCTCCTCAAACTGTTTTTGGGCTTCCCTCCTTATTCTTGTATAGTCGTTTCTTGCCTGTTTGTAATTATTATACGCCCTTTCACTATTGTGTCTTCTGTATCTATTCCACAACAAATCTCTTCTTTCTTTTGATTTTTTACATTCTGTATTGAACCATTTCTGTATTTTCTTATCTGCTTCTTTGTGCTGTGGGATATACTTCTGGACTCCTATTTCATAAAATTCACAAAATTTTTTATATACAGCATTTAAATCTTGTCCTCTAAGCTCATTTTCCCAATCAGCTTCTAAGAAATACTTCTTTAGGTCTTGATAATTTCCCTTTTTATAGTTTAGGCTCTTTTTGTAACTGTCATTGCTGTTTACTATGTCATATGCTATCCTGAAGTTATAATTTTGTACTGCATGATCACTTTTGACGAGTGGAGGGTGATATATTAAACCGTCAGTATCATTTTCTTGCCTAGTAAATATTAGATCTAGCACTGAAGGTACATCAAGTCCTCTTTTTCTGGTGGTTTCCCTCACATGTTGCGTTAAGAAAAACTCTTGTACGAGATCCAGGAGCTTTTGGTCCCAACAGCTTTCTTGGCTATTTATATCTAGGGTATTCCAATTTATATTTGTATTGAAGTTCCTAGTTAGTATAATTCTTTCCGATTTCTCTTCCATTTTATGTAGCAATGATCTTATACTCTGAATTGTACTCTCTGCCAGGTCCTCATATTCGTCTCTTTCCCATGTGTTTGATCTGGGTGGCATGTACAAATTGGCTACAATTACTTTACCTTCAGATGTGTCGATCTCTACTGCAATCAGTTCTACTTGTGATGGTATATCTAGTTTTATTTCCTTGACTTTTAGATTTTTCTTAGTTAATATTATAATTTCTCCTCCTTTTTTTAAATTTCTGTCTCTTCTCCATATATTGTATTCCTCTAAGTTTAGTATGTCATTGGATTTCCTTGGTGTTAATTTTGTTTCAGTTAGGCATATTATTTGTGGTTCATTTTCTCTGACATAATCATTCATCTCTAGTAATTTAGATACCATTCCATCCACATTTGAGTACATCAACTTTATCATCTTGTTTATATACTTGTCATGACATGGTTCTACTACATTCCTCCTGTTTCTTCCATCCTGCTTGTGTACCACTTTCGTACCTGCAATCCTATTACTTTGTAAAAAAATTTCTTCTTCTCCTCTTCTGATCTTCCCTCATTTTTTGTTTTTGCTTCCTCCCTTTTCTCTTTCAGTAATTCCAGTTCCTCTTGTGTTAGGCATCTTTTTATCCATACATTTTTGAACTCCTCTTTTTCCTTAAGATTCTTTGCATTTTTAGTATCTCTTCCACAGTGTTTACACTCTGGAAAGTCACCTTTAGAGGTCTTGTCTTGCTTTTCTCGTATTTCCCTAACCTTTTGTGTTCCTCTATGTCTTTACTACAGATTTCCTCTGATACTTCTTTCAGTAAGCTCATTACATTTGCCATCTCCTTTTTGTCTCTTGTGATCTTGTTTTTAACTTCATCCTCTTCTATACCAGTGATTACTATTGATTTGTTTATCTCTACTGAATCTCTGACTAACTTTGGATTGTTTTGGATTATTCTTTTCACCTCCTTTTTAATGCTTTTTTCCTCCACCCTTGTTTCTAAGTCTTTCTTTACTTTCACCATTTCAGCATACGTGGTTTCTACATCATTTTTATAGCTTTGCACAGCTTCATTTACTTGTGTTATCTTCTCCTCAATATCACTACTCTGGTCAATAAGAGTGCTAACTTGCCTAATTGTTTCTGTGTCATTTTTGAACTCTTCCATAACACTCTCGTGACTGACTACTGTATTTGCCATTTCACTCATTTTCTTCCTAAGTGTACTCAATTCCATGGTTAGTTCACTGATGGTTGTGTCTTTCTTATTGGCCTCCCTTCCTAGTTTTTCTATTCCTTCCTTTTGCAAGTGCATCTGCTTCTTTATTTCATCAATTTCATTTTTGAAAGCCATTTCTAGTTTGTTTACACGTTCGACCAGTCTATTGTGGGTCTCTACTTCAACCAGTTCTTGGTAGAAATCATCATTTTGCTTTTTACCTTTATCCCTTTTCTTTTCCAAATTTGTTTTACTGAAGTATGTATCCATTTTGCAATACTTAAAGTGCAAAGCATATACTTACAATCTCCGTCTTGTTGTAGTCTAAACAAACCTCAGAGATGACTCAGCATATTCTTTCGTCTTGGTTCTATTTCCTGTTTTTACAAGTCTTGTTTAAACTTATTATTTTTTTTCCTTTTAATAATGAACAATCATTTAGTCCAACCTGGTACTGAGCTTGACTCATACAAAGATACTATTTAGGTAATGCCACTGGCCGTGATGATTTGGTACGGAGGCCGGTGTCACACGTCCGTCTAGATTGAATCCCTCTGTGTGTGTGTGTGTGTGTGTGTGTGTGTGCGCGTGTGTGTGTTTGATTTTTTTACTCTGTGGGTCGCGAAGTCTTGAAATATTCCAAACAGGGTCACACAATAAAAAGTTTGAGAACCGCTGATCTAGCTCTTAAGGGTCTGCTTTTGGCCTACGACTCTCCTGATATATCTGCTGAATATAGTTATACTACTGTCAAAATCGTGGTGAACTCCCTTGTTAGTCGAGATATTACTAGACAGCTTAATGATAGCACAGCAAGTGGCAGCACTAGCTCTGTTCACTATGTAAATGTGGCTCAAAAGACTGATGTAACATATGGTCAAAGAGGTGGACTTCATGACGCTGTTGTCGTGAGAGACGGAGGCCATCTTATAACGCCCGCCCCCCCCTTTTTTTTTTTTTTTTGGAAATTACCCTTATCAGTGCCAGTTTTTTCAAACCTAACCTAAAATTTCGAAAATTATCATAACCTTATTTATGCTAACCTAACCTGAGTTATGCTAACCTAACCTGCTTTATGCTAACCTAACCTGCTTTATGCTAACCTAACATACTTTATGCTAACCTACTTTATGCTAACCTAACCTACTTTATGCTAACCAAACCTACTTTATGCTAACCAAACCTACTTTATGCTAACCTACTTTATGCTAACCTAACCTACTTTATGCTAACCTATTTTATGTTAACCTAACCTACTTTATGCTAACCTATTTTATGTTAACCTAACCTACTTTATGCTAACCTGACCTACTTTATGCTAACCAAACCTCCTTTATGCTAACCTAACCTACTTTATGCTAACCTAACCTACGTTATGCTTTACGTAATAATATTTTCTTTGTTTATTGATGAATTTTCTTCCATCTCGACGACAAACTTTTGTACACCATTACTAAGACACTAGCAGATCAAAGGGAGTCTCTCTCTCTCTCTCTCTCTCTCTCTCTCTCTCTCTCTCTTAAGAGGTGGTGCTATGTCTCCTTAAGCATTACCCATACTACTTCCTATGGACTCAGGCGGCATCAGTAATATACAGGATACAAGGCTGGTGTGTAGTGTGCAGAATAAACCGCTGAGGAAGAGAAGTTTGGAAATTTGTATAGTCAGTTAGAACTGAACCTGAGAGAGAGAGAGAGAGAGAGAGAGAGAGAGAGAGAGAGAGAGAGAGAGAGAGAGAATTTCATTAGTCACAGCTTTCCAGGGATGATGATGATGATGATGATGATGATGATGATGATGATGATGGTGATGATGATGATGATGATGGTGATGATGATGATGATGATAAATAACTACTTGTGGGTTCCTTGTTTTTCAGGTATCAGATTCCGGAACTTGAAGCCATGATACGTAAATAATCTCTCTCTCTCTCTCTCTCTCTCTCTCTCTCTCTCTCTCTCTCTCTCTCCCTTCAGTTTCTTTCTGTGCATCTATCTGTGTATCTATCTGTGTATGTATCTGTGTAATATTTATATATTTATCTATTCATCCCCCTACCCACAAATTAATGTCATAATATTAGTCTCTGTCTCTGTCTGTCTACCTGTCTATTTACTTATCTGTTAATCTATCTGCCTGTCTATCTATCTATCTATTCACAGTAACGGTGCAGTTCACAGTAATATCTGTCGCTCACTCTCGCTATTGTGTGCCCAGATTACTACTGTATCTTAACTCCGTGTGTGTGTGTGTGTGTGTGTGTGTGTACAGATACAGAATAATGAGAATGAAGAGAAACTATATTTCTTGGTATGTGTGTCTGTCTGTATGTATGTATTTATCTATGTATGTCAGCAATGTATGTATGTATGAATGTATGGATGTATGTACGTATGAATGTCGGCTACGTATGTATGTATATATGAATGTAGGCTATGTATGTATGTATTTAAGTTATATGTGTGTGTTAGTATGCATGTATGTATGAATCTGTGTATGTTTCCATGTATGAATATAACCGTCAGAAAACACTTCACATCACAAATACATCCACGGCAGCCATATTTTTCTTCTTTTTCAGCTTCTTTCCGTTGGTTTTGAATATTAAGCCTTTTGAGAGAGAGAGAGAGAGAGAGAGAGAGAGAGAGAGAGAGAGGCTTGTATTAAACTAGGGTAAACTTATATTTTTATCCCTTTCTCTATGTATCCGAATCTGGGAATAAACAAGAGAGTCTGTTCCACGGACTGTGTGTGTGTGTGTGTGTGTGTGTGTGTGTGTGTGTGTGTGTGTGTGTGTGTGTGTGTGTGTATCGTCAGTACAGTCTTTGTCTTTTTCCCTCACGTTTTGTTTCTTTCTCGTATTCTTCATCATGATCATGATCATCATCATCAACACCATTATAATCATCATCATCATGATCATCATCATCATCATCATCATCAACCCCTCCTCTATCATCATCATCAGCAGCAGCACCATTATAATCATCATCATCATCATCATCATCAACAACCCCTCCTCTATCATCATCATCATCATCAACACCATTATAATCATCATCATCATCATCATCATCATCATCAACCCCTCCTCTATCATCATCATCATCATCATCATCATCATCATCATCACCACCACAACAACAACAACCTTAGAGTAATTAGCCTAATGAGTTTTCCCTTAACTTGAATTAAATAAATAGATTAGCCTTCACGTGAAATTTCATCCTTTGTTTTTAGGTAATAATTTTAGAGGGAAAAGGAGGTAGGTAGGCAGGTAGGTAAGGTAAGTAGGTAAATAGGTTGGTAGGCTGGAGGGTAGGTAGGCTGGAGGGTAGGTACGTGGGTAGGTAAGTAAGTAGGCTGGAATGTATAGGTAGATAGGAAGGCAGACAGGTAAGTAGGATGGTTGGTAGGTAGGTACGTGTATGCAGGCAGATAGATAGATGCGTTATTTATAGATAGATACACTGGTAGACAGACTGACAGGCTGACAAATAGATTAACAGATACATGGATGATCAACTTTCATAGATAATTATTTTGACTGACTAACTGATCAATGGGTACAGATGAAGAGATGGAGACAGAGAGACTGGAAATAAAAAAGTGAGAAAGAAAGGGAAGGAAGGAAGGAAGGAGGAAACGAAGGAAGGAAAGAAAGAAGTAAACCATAATATGACTTTAAGGAACAAGGAAGGAAGGAAGGAAGGAAGGAAGGAAGGCAAAAAATGACTGTAAAGAACAAGGAAGGAAGTAAAGAAGGAAGGACAGAAAATATATACATGGAAAGAGAGATAAATGTTTATACATTGAAAAGTGTGCAGGCACACACACACACACACACACACACACACACACACACACACACACACACACACACACACACACACACACACACACACACAATTATATTCTTTACAGGTGACATTACACTGAGTGGCAAGAGTAGTGGTTTCCTATAAGTCAGGAAACCATTTACAGCGCTGGGTGGTAACCATATAACCAACACATACGCGTTCCCTACGTGTTAACACGTGGGTTGACGGAGGGTTAGTGCCTCTCCATGTAAAAACTAACTCAGAGATAAACGACCACCCCTTATGGGATTATGGCGTCTGGCTATCGACTGACAGAGATGTTATATTAAATAAAAATATTTAAAAACGATATTATAGAACAAAATAGAAAAAGCAAAACAAAAAATATCAAATAAATAAGAAAAAAACAAGAGTGCCACACCCGCGCCACCACCTGGTCTAATGGCCGAACATTAGACTTTGCCGTGTGACCTTCACCTTTGATTAATTGCTCTCAGAATCAATACTTCATTCTTGTGTGACCCTTAACCCTTCCACCAAGACAGGTCCAAATCAGATAAAAAATGGTGTGAGTTGACCTTGCCATATAACTTGGAACTTTGGTCTTGCCCTGTGACCTTGACCTCCGACCCATTATTCTGTAAATCGAACCCAATTATCCTTGATCTGGCCTGAACCTTTCCTCAGAGTTGGACTTTAATCGCATAAAAAGTGTTGAACTTGCCATGTGACCCTGACCAATCACTCATTGTACTGAAAGAAGGTCCAGTGCTTGGGTGATCCTCAGTCCTTCCCCTAGGCCTGATGACAATGAGAATAAAAGTATTTCAGTAACTTTGTTCCCACACAGACACACGAGTAGAACTCTGACCTGGCCTTGTGACCTTGACCTTTGACTGATTGGTATTCTAATTTCTTTCCTATCTTACCTTCAACCCTTTCACCAAGTGTGGTCTAAGTCGGAGAAAAACTGTTTAAGCTGACTTTGCAGGGGTAAAGGTTAGTTTATTCTTGTGACCTTAACCTTTGACCTACTTATAATGCGTGGCTTGAAAAACAGTGCTCCTGAAGAATACCATAGTATCCCCGACGACAGGGCAAGCCAAGAACAGCGTAGTGTGCCCACAGATATGCCAACACCCCCACACGGACCCCACGGGGTAGCTGCCACCAGCCACCACCACTCCGGGCAACAGCGACACATCTCAGCCCGGGCCATGCGCCCCTGTGACATGCAGCCACCACGCCTCCGCCACCGTAGGAGAAGGACACTACCTTTGCGTAGTGGAATTGCTGAGCTGGCTAGGGGTGGAGTTAGAAACTATACTCCAGATGGCGCCCCTCTGGTAGAGACGATCTATGGTCGCTCCTAAAGTGTTCCGGTAGAGACGATCTATGGTCGCTCCCAAGGTGTTCAGGTAGAGACGATCTATGGTCGCTCGCAAGGTGTTCCGGTAGAGACGCTCTATGGTCGCTCCCAAGGTGTTCCGGTAGAGACGATCTATGGTCGCTCCCGAAGTGTTCCGGTAGAGACGATCTATGGTCGCTCCCAAGGTGCTCCGGTAGAGATGATCTATGGTCGTTCCCAGGGTGTTCCGGAAGAGACGATCTATGGTCGCTCCCAAGGTGTTCCAGTAGAGACGATCTATGGTTGCTCCCATCCTCATGAGACGATCTATGGTCGCTCCAAGAGTGTCGTGGTAGAGACGACCCATTGTCGCTCCCTCCCTCGTGAGACGATCTACGGTTGCTCCGAGGGCGTGCAGAATAGAGAGACGTCCCCACGGCAGGAGATTGGAGCCCAGGTTTCCTGTCCCAGAGTGACCCAGACAGGCCTCCCAGCCTCCCCTGGTCTCTGTACCCTACGCCTGGCTCTAGAGCAGACGCACCTGACGGACCCCAGTGGAAGTCGCTGCCGCAGCTCTCCCCTGTCAGCGCCCCTAGACGCTGGAGACCGCAGTCCACAGTCTCTCTCGGCTCTACCCAGGACACCCGGGCGTGATCTCTCTACGCCCCCACGACGCCGGGACCTATCACGGAGGTTCCTGGAACTGTTCGGCCCCAGTCCCGAGGGCCACACGCCGGAGCCAAGTCCGGAAGCCACGGGAAGTCCAGGACGCGAGAGGACGCCCTTACGAGCTATCCCGTGCCCTCTCGGCACGCCTCGCATTGACGGTGCCCCTAGCCCAGCATGATCACCGATGACATGTTCCTGCCTATTCCCCTGATGAATACGTGTGATATTGTAGCACGAGTAATTTAGGTTAAGTGTGATTTCCCCTTATGTATGTATTGTGCAGTGATTTCATATAGTGAATATCGGGGTAGATCAGATCACAGTGAGAAGTTAAAGGACGAGAGTGTGGAACAAGATCTGATTGACTATACGTGTGAGTGACATCTCTGTTATATAATTAATAAGCCTGTGCCTATAAAGACATACCCCCATTACTGTGAAGGAATATTGTGAAAGGAAGTATTAATAGTATTCTCTCCTTCCCCCACGCTGTGGAACAAGATCTGATTGAGTATACGTGTGAGTGACATCTCTGTTATACAATTAATAAGCCTGTGCCTATAAAGACATACCCCCATTACTGTAAAGGAATATTGTGAACGGAAGTATTAATAGTATTCTCTCCTTCCCCCATGCTACCAATAAATCTTGTTCACCACCCGCTCTCACTCCCATATCTCAAGTAAGTGTGAGTCAAGGATGAAATCAATTACCAAAGTATTTTGACTAGTGGAAATCATATAAACTTCACGGCTAATATCTGCCGCCTTCCAGTATTACCATGACTTTCGCCTAGCCGTCACAAGTTACTCCCCGCACCTCCCCTATCTCCTCCTAGTGAGAACTCCGACACACACCACAAAGCCAGTCAGGCCGACTCAGGAGACAGGACGTGTGTGCTGGACATTCCCCAGGTCCTGTTCTCCCTACTTACTCATTTTTAATCAGCCCAACACCACTGACCGGGCTAATGTATTGCCCGGCCTGCACTATATGTGCAGGGAATCTTTCAACGAACGAACTTAACTCCCTCCCGCGCCCCCGCGCGCGCGGCTATATTTACTGCACCTCTGATATATTAGGATTGTTTGTGTTGTCATTAGTATCAGAGAAGCAAGTATCCTGTGAGATACTCATATCCTAGATAAGGTTTTATATTATATATATTGTGCTGTAATATCTGCTGATTTGTCCTGTGTCTGACTGTGGTAATATACGTGTAGAGGTTGTTGCCTAGAGTTTTTGTGTCCTGCCTCTCTTTATTGCACTATAAGAGGACCCCGCTCCACGTTAGGTGAAATAGGAACGAGAAGTCGAGCCTAATTTCACCTAGCATTACACTACTATTTAAAAATAAATAAGTGAGACCCTAACCTGACCCGGCGTTTTGCGAGAGCGCGGATCCGCGTGTCGTAAGCGCGTCCTTTTTCCACGGAAGCGTGGATTTTTTTTTTTTTTTTCAATATTACAAAAGCGGCTGAATTTTTGTATCAATCGCGTTTTTCACACGTTCGTTAGCCAGACATTTAGATCTACCTTTAAATTTCTACCTCTAAATTTAAGTCTACATTTATGTTTCTACCTTTAAATTTAAGTCTATCTTTAAATTAAAATTTAAGTCTACCTTAAAATATCTGACATTAAATTTAAGAGTACCTTTAAGTTTCTACCTTTATATTTAAGCCTACCTTAAAATTTCAACCTTTTATTTAAGTCTACCTTTAAATTTCTACCTTTAAATTTAAGTGTTTAAATTTATACCTTTAAATTTTAGTCTATCTTTAAATTTCTACCTTTAAATTTAGGTCTAACTTTAAATTTCTACCTTTAAATTTAAGTCTACCTTTATATTTCTTGTTGGTTCACCGCCAAGAAATACATCCGTGCATCAGTACTGTCCACTCTGTATATACCATCAATACACCGTCCATTCTGTATATACCATCAATACACTGTCCACTCTGTATATACCATCAATACACTGTCCACTCTGTATATACCATCAATACACTGTCCACTCTGTATATACTATCAATACACTGTCCACTCTGTATATACCATCAATACACTGTCCACTCTGTATATACCATCAATACACTGTCCACTCTGTATATACCATCAATACACTGTCCACTCTGTATATACCATCAATACACTGTCCACTCTGTATATACCATCAATACACTGTCCACTCTGTATATACCATCAATACACTGTCCACTCTGTATATACCATCAATACACTGTCCACTCTGTATATACCATCAATACACTGTCCACTCTGTATATACCATCAACACTGTCCACTCTGTATATACCATCAATACACTATCCACTCTGTATATACCATCAATA